>NW_027552442.1:0-91285 GCF_045843805.1 Urocitellus parryii | reverse complement strand
AGTTTTCTCCTATATGGATACATGTAGTTGGAACTCTAAATCAAACACGGTTTATGCTAGCTCTTTGAAACTTGGCACAATAATGTAGTTCCAAGATCTATCGCTATGTTTTGTGTCCTATTGAAGTAGCCCCAAGCAGAGACTGATGAGAATCACTTTCATTGAAAGGGGTTGCCAAGCTTCCAAAAAACTACGATTTTCCTGAAATATCAGCAAACATTTTTTCACCCAATCTTGATGATACTTCCATTAAATGATCAGTACACCAATACCACTTGGCTCACCAAATTTCGTTCTTCTATGTTAAACCGTTCCTTTGCAGTAACCGTTTTCATATTTAGGTTTCACTCTGTGTTCTCCTATATGGATACGTGGAGTTGGAACTCTAAATCAAACACGGTTTGTGCTAGCTCTTTGAAACTTGGCACAATAATGTAGTTCCAAGTTCTATCGCTATGGTTTGTGTCCTATTGAAGTAGCCCCAAGCAGAGACTGACGAGAATCACTTTCATTGAAAGGGGTTGCCAAGCTTCCAAAAAACTACGAGTTTCCTGAAATCTCAGCAAACATTTTTTCACCCAATCTTGATGATACTTCCATTTAATGATCAGTACACCAATCCCACTTGGCTCACCAAATTTCGTTCTTCTAGGTTAAACCGTTTCTTTGCAGTTACCCTTTTCATGTTTAGGTTTCACTCTGTTTTCTCCTATATGGATACATGCAGTTGGAACTCTAAATCAAACACGGTTTATGCTAGCTCTTTGAAACTTGGCAAAATAATGTAGTTCCAAGTTCTATCGCTATGGTTTGTGTCCTATTGAAGTAGCCCCAAGCAGAGACTGACGAGAATCACTTTCATTGAAAGGGGTTGCCAAGCTTCCAAAAAACTACGAGTTTCCTGAAATCTCAGCAAACATTTTTTCACCCAATCTTGATGATACTTCCATTTAATGATCAGTACACCAATCCCACTGGCTCACCAAATTTCGTTCTTCTAGGTTAAACCGTTCCTTTGCAGTAACCGTTTTCATGTTTAGGTTTCACTCTGTTTTCTCCTATATGGATACATGTAGTTGGAACTCTAAATCAAACACGGTTTGTGCTAGCTCTTTGAAACTTGGCACAATAATGTAGTTCCAAGTTCTATCGCTATGGTTTGTGTCCTATTGAAGTAGCCCCAAGCAGAGACTGACGAGAATCACTTTCATTGAAAGGGGTTGCCAAGCTTCCAAAAAACTACGAGTTTCCTGAAATCTCAGCAAACATTTTTTCACCCAATCTTGATGATACTTCCATTTAATGATCAGTACACCAATCCCACTTGGCTCACCAAATTTCGTTCTTCTAGGTTAAACCGTTCCTTTGCAGTAACCGTTTTCATGTTTAGGTTTCACTCTGTTTTCTCCTATATGGATACATGCAGTTGGAACTCTAAATCAAACACGGTTAATGCTACCTCTTTGAAACTTGGGAAAATAATGTAGTTCCAAGTTCTATCGCTATGGTTTGTGTCCTATTGAAGTAGCCCCAAGCAGAGACTGATGAGAATCACTTTCATTGAAAGGGGTTGCCAAGCTTCCAAAAAACTACGAGTTTCCTGAAATCTCAGCAAACATTTTTTCACCCAATCTTGATGATACTTCCATTTAATGATCAGTACACCAATCCCACTTGGCTCACCAAATTTCGTTCTTCTAGGTTAAACCGTTCCTTTGCAGTAACCGTTTTCATGTTTAGGTTTCACTCTGTTTTCTCCTATATGGATACATGTAGTTGGAACTCTAAATCAAACACGGTTTGTGCTAGCTCTTTGAAACTTGGCACAATAATGTAGTTCCAAGTTCCATCGCTATGGTTTGTGTCCTATTGAAGTAGCCCCAAGCGGAGACTGACGAGAATCACTTTCATTGAAAGGGGTTGCCAAGCTACCAAAAAACTACGAGTTTCCTGAAATCTCAGCAAACATTTTTTCACCCAATCTTGATGATACTTCCATTTAATGATCAGTACACCAATCCCACTTGGCTCACCAAATTTCGTTCTTCTAGGTTAAACCGTTTCTTTGCAGTTACCCTTTTCATGTTTAGGTTTCACTCTGTTTTCTCCTATATGGATACATGCAGTTGGAACTCTAAATCAAACACGGTTTATGCTAGCTCTTTGAAACTTGGCAAAATAATGTAGCTCCAAGTTCTATCGCTATGGTTTGTGTCCTATTGAAGTAGCCCCAAGCAGAGACTGACGAGAATCACTTTCATTGAAAGGGGTTGCCAAGCTTCCAAAAAACTACGAGTTTCCTGAAATCTCAGCAAACATTTTTTCACCCAATCTTGATGATACTTTCATTTAATGATCAGTACACCAATCCCACTGGCTCACCAATTTTCGTTCTTCTAGGTTTAACCGTTCCTTTGCAGTAACCGTTTTCATGTTTAGGTTTCACTCTGTTGTCTCCTATATGGGTACATGTAGTTGGAACTCTAAATCAAACACGGTTTGTGCTAGCTCTTTGAAACTTGGCACAATAATGTAGTTCCAAGTTCTATCGCTATGGTTTTTGTCCTATTGAAGTAGCCCCAAGCAGAGACTGACGAGAATCACTTTCATTGAAAGGGGTTGCCATGCTTCCAAAAAACTACGAGTTTCCTGAAATCTCAGCAAACATTTTTTCACCCAATCTTGATGATACTTCCATTTAATGATCAATACACCAATCCCACTTGGCTCACCAAATTTCGTTCTTCTAGGTTGAACCGTTCCTTTGCAGTAACCGTTTTCATGTTTAGGTTTCACTCTGTTTTCTCCTATATGGATACATGTAGTTGGAACTCTAAATCAAACACGGTTTGTGCTAGCTCTTTGAAACTTGGCACAAGAATGTAGTTCCAAGTTCTATCGCTATGGTTTGTGTCCTATTGAAGTAGCCCCAAGCAGAGACTGACGAGAATCACTTTCATTGAAAGGGGTTGCCAAGCTTCCAAAAAACTACGAGTTTCCTGAAATCTCAGCAAACATTTTTTCACCCAATCTTGATGATACTTCCATTTAATGATCAGTACACCAGTCCCACTTGCCTCACCAAATTTCGTTCTTCTAGGTTAAACCGTTCCTTTGCAGTAACCATTTTCATGTTTAGGTTTCACTCTGTTTTCTCCTATATGGATACATGTAGTTGGAACTCTAAATCAAACACGGTTTGTGCTAGCTCTTTGAAACTTGGCACAATAATGTAGTTCCAAGTTCCATCGCTATGGTTTGTGTCCTATTGAAGTAGCCCCAAGCGGAGACTGACGAGAATCACTTTCATTGAAAGGGGTTGCCAAGCTACCAAAAATCTACGAGTTTCCTGAAATCTCAGCAAACATTTTTTCACCCAATCTTGATGATACTTCCATTTAATGATCAGTACACCAATCCCACTTGGCTCACCAAATTTCGTTCTTCTAGGTTAAACCGTTTCTTTGCAGTTACCCTTTTCATGTTTAGGTTTCACTCTGTTTTCTCCTATATGGATACATGCAGTTGGAACTCTAAATCAAACACGGTTTATGCTAGCTCTTTGAAACTTGGCAAAATAATGTAGCTCCAAGTTCTATCGCTATGGTTTGTGTCCTATTGAAGTAGCCCCAAGCAGAGACTGACGAGAATCACTTTCATTGAAAGGGGTTGCCAAGCTTCCAAAAAACTACGAGTTTCCTGAAATATCAGCAAACATTTTTTCACCCAATCTTGATGATACTTTCATTTAATGATCAGTACACCAATCCCACTGGCTCACCAATTTTCGTTCTTCTAGGTTTAACCATTCCTTTGCAGTAACCGTTTTCATGTTTAGGTTTCACTCTGTTTTCTCGTATATGGGTACATGTAGTTGGAACTCTAAATCAAACACGGTTTGTGCTAGCTGTTTGAAACTTGGCACAATAATGTAGTTCCAAGTTCTATCGCTATGGTTTTTGTCCTATTGAAGTAGCCCCAAGCAGAGACTGACGAGAATCACTTTCATTGAAAGGGGTTGCCATGCTTCCAAAAAACTACGAGTTTCCTGAAATCTCAGCAAACATTTTTTCACCCAATCTGGATGATACTTCCATTTAATGATCAATACACCAATCCCACTTGGCTCACCAAATTTCGTTCTTCTAGGTTTAAACCGTTCTTTGCAGTTACCCTTTTCATGTTTAGGATTCACTCTGTTTTCTCCTATATGGATACATGCAGTTGGAACTCTAAATCAAACACGGTTTGTGCTAGCTCTTTGAAACTTGGCACAATAATGTAGTTCCAAGTTCTATCGCTATGGTTTTTGTCCTATTGAAGTAGCCCCAAGCAGAGACTGACGAGAATCACTTTCATTGAAAGGGGTTGCCAAGCTTCCAAAAAACTACGAGTTTCCTGAAATCTCAGCAAACATTTTTTCACCCAATGTTGATGATACTTCCATTTAATGATCAATACACCAATCCCTCTTGGCTCACCAAATTTCGTTCTTCTAGGTTGAACCGTTCCTTTGCGGTAACCGTTTTCATGTTTAGGTTTCACTCTGTTTTCTCCTATATGGATACATGTAGTTGGAACTCTAAATCAAACACGGTTTGTGCTAGCTCTTTGAAACTTGGCACAAGAATGTAGTTCCAAGTTCTATCGCTATGGTTTCTGTCCTATTGAAGTAGCCCCAAGCAGAGACTGACGAGAATCACTTTCATTGAAAGGGGTTGCCAAGCTTCCCAAAAACTACGAGTTTCCTGAAATCTCAGCAAACATTTTTTCACCCAATCTTGATGATACTTCCATTTAATGATCAGTACACCAATCCCACTTGGCTCACCGAATTTCGTTCTTCTAGGTTAAACCGTTTCTTTGCAGTTACCCTTTTCATGTTTAGGTTTCACTCTGTTTTCTCCTATATGGATACATGCAGTTGGAACTCTAAATCAAACACGGTTTATGCTAACTCTTTGAAACTTCGCACAACAATGTAGTTCCAAGATCTATCGCTATGGTTTGTGTCCTATTGAAGTAGCCCCAAGCGGAGACTGACGAGAAATCACTTTCATTGAAAGGGGTTGCCAAGCTTCCAAAAAACTACGAGTTTCCTGAAATCTCAGCAAACATTTTTTCACCCCATCTTGATGATACTTCCATTTAATGATCAGTACACCAATCCAACTTGGCTCACCAAATTTCGTTCTTCTAGGTTAAACCGTTCCTTTGCAGTTACCATTTTCATGTTTAGGTTTCACTCTGTTTTCTCCTATATGGATACATGTATTTGGAACTCTAAATCAAACACGGTTTATGCTAGCTCTTTGAAACTTGGCAAAATAATGTAGCTCCAAGTTCTATCACTATGGTTTGTGTCCTATTGAAGTAGCCCCAAGCGGAGACTGACGAGAATCACTTTCATTGAAAGGGGTTGCCAAGCTTCCCAAAAACTACGAGTTTCCTGAAATCTCAGCAAACATTTTTTCACCAAATCTTGATGATACTTTCATTTAATGATCAGTACACCAATCCCACTGGCTCACCAATTTTCGTTCTTCTAGGTTTAACCGTTCCTTTGCAGTAACCGTTTTCATGTTTAGGTTTCACTCTGTTTTCTCCTATATGGATACATGTAGTTGGAACTCTAAATCAAACACGGTTTGTGCTAGCTCTTTGAAACTTGGCACAATAATGTAGTTCCAAGTTCTATCGCTATGTTTTTTGTCCTATTGAAGTAGCCCCAAGCAGAGACTGACGCGAATCACTTTCATTGAAAGGGGTTGCCAAGCTTCCAAAAAACTACGAGTTTCCTGAAATCTCAGCAAACATTTTTTCACCCAATCTTGATGATACTTCCATTTAATGATCAGTACTCCAATCCCACTTGGCTCACCAAATTTCGTTCTTCTAGGTTAAACCGTTTCTTTGCAATTACCCTTTTCATGTTTAGGTTTCACTCTGTTTTCTCCTATATGGATACAAGCAGTTGGGACTCTAAATCAAACACGGTTTATGCTAGCTCTTTGAAACTTGGCAAAATAATGTAGTTCCAAGTTTTATCGCTATGGTTTGTGTCCTATTGAAGTAGCCCCAAGCAGAGACTGACGCGAATCACTTTCATTGAAAGGGGTTGCCAAGATTCCCAAAAACTACAAGATTCCTGAAATGTCTACAAACATTTTTTCACCCAATCTTGATGATACTTCCATTTAATGATCAGTACACCAATCCCACTTGCCTCACCAAATTTCGTTCTTCTAGGTTAAACCGTTTCTTTGCAGTTACCCTTTTCATGTTTAGATTTCACTCTGTTTTCTCCTATATGGATACATGGAGTTGGAACTCTAAATCAAACACGGTTTGTGCTAGCTCTTTGAAACTTGGCATAATAATGTAGTTCCAAGTTCTTTCGCTATGGTTTTTGTCCTATTGAAGTAGCCCCAAGCAGAGACTGACGCGAATCACTTTCATTGAAAGGGGTTGCCAAGCTTCCAAAAAACTACTAGTTAAATGAAATCTCAGCAAACATTTTTTCACCCAATCTTGATGATACTTCCATTTAATGATCAGTACTCCAATCCCACTTGGCTCACCAAATTTCGTTCTTCTAGGTTAAACCGTTTCTTTGCAATTACCCTTTTCATGTTTAGGTTTCACTCTGTTTTCTCCTATATGGATACAAGCATTTGGAACTCTAAATCAAACACGGTTTATGCTAGCTCTTTGAAACTTGGCAAAATAATGTAGTTCCAATTTCTATCGCTATGGTTTGTGTCCTATTGAAGTAGCCCCAAGCAGAGACTGACGAGAATCACTTTCATTGAAAGGGGTTGCCAAGCTTCCCAAAAACTACAAGTTTCCTGAAATCTCAGCAAACATTTTTTCACCCAATCTTGATCATACTTCCATTTAATGATCAGTACACCAATCCCACTTGCCTCACCAAATTTCGTTCTTCTAGGTTAAACCGTTCCTTTGCAGTACCCGTTTTCATGTTTAGGTTTCACTCTGTTTTCTCCTATATGGATACATGTAGTTGGAACTCTAAATCAAACACGGTTTGTGCTAGCTCTTTGAAACTTGGCACAATAATGTAGTTCCAAGTTCTATCGCTATGGTTTCTGTCCTATTGAAGTAGCCCCAAGCAGAGACTGACGTGAATCCCTTTCATTGAAAGGGGTTGCCAAGCTTCCAAAAAACTACGAGTTTCCTGAAATCTCAGCAAACATTTTTTCACCCAATCTTGATGATACTTCCATTTAATGATCAGTACACCAATCCCACTTGGCTCACCAAATTTCGATTTTTATGTTAAACCGTTCCTTTACAGTAACCGTTTTCATGTTTAGGTTTTACCTTGTTTTCTCCTATATGGATACATGTAGTTGGAACTCTAAATCAAACACGGTTTGTGCTAGCTCTTTGAAACTTGGCACAATAATGTAGTTCCAAGTTCTATCGCTATGGTTTCTGTCCTATTGAAGTAGCCCCAAGCAGAGACTGACGCGAATCACTTTCATTGAAAGGGGTGGCCAAGCTTCCAAAAAACTACGAGTTTCCTGAAATCTCAGCAAACATTTTTTCACCCAATCTTGATGATACTTCCATTTAATGATCAGTACACCAATCCCACTTGGCTCACCAAATTTCGTTCTTCTAGGTTAAACCTTTCCTTTACAGTAACCGTTTTCATGTTTAGGTTTTACTCTGTTTTCTCCTATATGGATACATGTAGTTGGAACTCTAAATCAAACATGGTTTGTGCTAGCTCTTTGAAACTTGGCACAATAATGTAGTTCCAAGTTCTATCGCTATGGTTTGTGTCCTATTGAAGTAGCCCCAAGCAGAGACTGACGAGAATCACTTTCATTGAAAGGGGTTGCCAAGCTTCCAAGAAACTACGAGATTCCTGAAATCTCAGCAAACATTTTTTCACCCAATCTTGATGATACTTCCATTTAATGATCAGTACACCAATCCCACTTGGCTCACCAAGTTTCGTTCTTCTAGGTTAAACCGTTCCTTTGCAGTAACCGTTTTCGTGTTTAGGTTTCACTCTGTTTTCTCCTATATGGATACATGTAGTTGGAACTCTAAATCAAACACGGATTGTGCTAGCTCTTTGAAACTTGGCAAAATAATGTAGATCCAAGCTCTATCGCTATGGTTTGTGTCCTATTGAAGTAGCCCCAAGCACAGACTGACGAGAATCACTTTCATTGAAAGGGGTTGCCAAGCTTCCAAAAAACTACGAGTTTCCTGAAATCTCAGCAAACATTTTTTCACCCAATCTTGATGATACTTCCATTTAATGATCAGTACACCAATCCCACTTGGCTCACCAAATTTCGTTCTTCTAGGTTAAACCGTTCCTTTGCAGTAACCGTTTTCATGTTTAGGTTTCACTCTGTTTTCTCCTATATGGATACATGTAGTTGGAACTCTAAATCAAACACGGTTTGTGCTAGCGCTTTGAAACTTTTCACAACAATAGAGTTCCAAGTTCTATCGCTATGGTTTGTGTCCTATTGAAGTAGCCCCAAGCAGAGACTGACGAGAATCACTTTCATTGAAAGGGGTTGCCAAGCTTCCAAGAAACTACGAGTTTCCTGAAATCTCAGCAAACATTTTCTCACCCAATCTTGATGATACTTCCATTTAATGATCAGTACACCAATCCCACTTGGCTCACCAAGTTTCGTTCTTCTAGGTTAAACCGTTCCTTTGCAGTAACCGTTTTCATGTTTAGGTTTCACTCTGTTTTCTCCTATATGGATACATGTAGTTGGAACTCTAAATCAAACACGGTTTGTGCTAGCTCTTTGAAACTTGGCAAAATAATGTAGATCCAAGCTCTATCGCTATGGTTTGTGTCCTATTGAAGTAGCCCCAAGCAGAGACTGACGAGAATCACTTTCATTGAAAGGGGTTGCCAAGCTTCCAAAAAACTACGAGTTTCCTGAAATCTCAGCAAACATTTTTTGACCCAATCTTGATGATACTTCCATTTAATGATCAGTACACCAATCCCACTTGGCTCAAAAATTTCGTTCCTCTAGGTTAAACCGTTCCTTTGCAGTAACGTTTTGATGTTTAGGTTTCACTCTGTTTTCTCCTATATGGATACATGTAGTTGGAACTCTAAATCAAACACGGTTTGTGCTAGCTCTTTGAAACTTGGCAAAATAATATAGATCCAAGTTCTATCGCTATGGTTTGTGTCCTATTGAAGTAGCCCCAAGCAGAGACTGACGAGAATCACTTTCATTGAAAGGGGTTGCCAAGCTTCCAAAAAACTACGAGTTTCCTGAAATCTCAGCAAACATTTTTTTCACCCAATCTTGATGATACTTCCATTTAATGATCAGTACACCAATCCCACTTGGCTCACCAAATTTCGTTCTTCTAGGTTAAACCGTTCCTTTGCAGTAACCGTTTTCATGTTTAGGTTTCACTCTGTTTTCTCCTATATGGATACATGTAGTTGGAACTCTAAATCAAACACGGTTTGTGCTAGCGCTTTGAAACTTTTCACAACAATATAGTTCCAAGTTCTATCGCTATGGTTTGTGTCCTATTGAAGTAGCCCCAAGCAGAGACTAACGAGAATCACTTTCATTGAAAGGGGTTGCCAAGCTTCCAAAAAACTACTAGTTAAATGAAATCTCAGCAAACATTTTTTCACCCAATCTTGATGATACTTCCATTTAATGATCAGTACACCAATCCCACTTGGCTCACCAAATTTCCTTCTTCTAGGTTAAACCGTTCCTTTGCAGTAACCGTTTTCATGTTTAGGTTTCACTCTGTTTTCTCCTATATGGATACATGTAGTTGGAACTCTAAATCAAAGAAGGTTTGTGCTAGCTCTTTGAAACTTGGCAAAATAATGTAGATCCAAGTTCCATCGCTATGGTTTGTGTCCTATTGAAGTAGCCCCAAGCAGAGACTGACGAGAATCACTTTCATTGAAAGGGGTTGCCAAGCTTCCAAGAAACTACGAGTTTCCTGAATTCTCAGCAAACATTTTTTCACCCAATCTTGATGATACTTTCATTTAATGATCAGTACACCAATCCCACTTGGCTCACCAAATTTCGTTCTTCTAGGTTAAACCGTTCCTTTGCAGTAACCGTTTTCATGTTTAGGTTTCACTCTGTTTTCTCCTATATGGATACATGTAGTTGGCACTCTAAATCAAACACGGTTTGTGCTAGCTCTTTGAAACTTTTCACAACAATATAGTTCCAAGTTCTATCGCTATGGTTTGTGTCCTATTGAAGTAGCCCCAAGCAGAGACTGACGAGAATCACTTTCATTGAAAGGGGTTGCCAAGCTTCCAAGAAACTACGAGTTTCCTGAAATCTCAGCAAACATTTTTTCACCCAATCTTGATGATACTTCCATTTAATGATCAGTACACCAAACCCACTTGGCTCACCAAGTTTCGTTCTTCTAGGTTAAACCGTTCCTTTTCAGTAACCGTTTTCATGTTTAGGTTTCACTCTGTTTTCTCCTATATGGATACATGTAGTTGGAACTCTAAATCAAACACGGATTGTGCTAGCTCTTTGAAACTTGGCAAAATAATGTAGATCCAAGCTCTATCGCTATGGTTTGTGTCCTATTGAAGTAGCCCCAAGCAGAGACTGACGAGAATCACTTTCATTGAAAGGGGTTGCCAAGCTTCCAAAAAACTACGAGTTTCCTGAAATCTCAGCAAACATTTTTTCACCCAATCTTGATGATACTTCCATTTAATGATCAGTACACCAATCCCACTTGGCTCACCAAATTTCGTTCTTCTAGGTTAAACCGTTCCTTTGCAGTAACCGTTTTCATGTTTAGGTTTCACTCTGTTTTCTCCTATATGGATACATGTAGTTGGAACTCTAAATCAAACACGGTTTGTGCTAGCGCTTTGAAACTTTTCACAACAATATAGTTCCAAGTTCTATCGCTATGGTTTGTGTCCTATTGAAGTAGCCCCAAGCAGAGACTGACGAGAATCACTTTCATTGAAAGGGGTTGCCAAGCTTCCAAGAAACTACGAGTTTCCTGAAATCTCAGCAAACATTTTCTCACCCAATCTTGATGATACTTCCATTTAATGATCAGTACACCAATCCCACTTGGCTCACCAAGTTTCGTTCTTCTAGGTTAAACCGTTCCTTTGCAGTAACCGTTTTCATGTTTAGGTTTCACTCTGTTTTCTCCTATATGGATACATGTAGTTGGAACTCTAAATCAAACACGGTTTGTGCTAGCTCTTTGAAACTTGGCAAAATAATGTAGATCCAAGCTCTATCGCTATGGTTTGTGTCCTATTGAAGTAGCCCCAAGCAGAGACTGACGAGAATCACTTTCATTGAAAGGGGTTGCCAAGCTTCCAAAAAACTACGAGTTTCCTGAAATCTCAGCAAACATTTTTTGACCCAATCTTGATGATACTTCCATTTAATGATCAGTACACCAATCCCACTTGGCTCACCAAATTTCGTTCCTCTAGGTTAAACCGTTCCTTTGCAGTAACGTTTTGATGTTTAGGTTTCACTCTGTTTTCTCCTATATGGATACATGTAGTTGGAACTCTAAATCAAACACGGTTTGTGCTAGCTCTTTGAAACTTGGCAAAATAATGTAGATCCAAGTTCTATCGCTATGGTTTGTGTCCTATTGAAGTAGCCCCAAGCAGAGACTGACGAGAATCACTTTCATTGAAAGGGGTTGCCAAGCTTCCAAAAAACTACGAGTTTCCTGAAATCTCAGCAAACATTTTTTTCACCCAATCTTGATGATACTTCCATTTAATGATCAGTACACCAATCCCACTTGGCTCACCAAATTTCGTTCTTCTAGGTTAAACCGTTCCTTTGCAGTAACCGTTTTCATGTTTAGGTTTCACTCTGTTTTCTCCTATATGGATACATGTAGTTGGAACTCTGAATCAAACACGGTTTGTGCTAGCGCTTTGAAACTTTTCAAAACAATATAGTTCCAAGTTCTATCGCTATGGTTTGTGTCCTATTGAAGTAGCCCCAAGCAGAGACTAACGAGAATCACTTTCATTGAAAGGGGTTGCCAAGCTTCCAAAAAACTACTAGTTAAATGAAATCTCAGCAAACATTTTTTCACCCAATCTTGATGATACTTCCATTTAATGATCAGTACACCAATCCCACTTGGCTCACCAAATTTCGTTCTTCTAGGTTAAACCGTTCCTTTGCAGTAACCATTTTCATGTTTAGGTTTCACTCTGTTTTCTCCTATATGGATACATGTATTTGGAACTCTAAATCAAACACGGTTTGTGCTAGCTCTTTGAAACTTGGCAAAATAATGTAGATCCAAGTTCCATCGCTATGGTTTGTGTCCTATTGAAGTAGCCCCAAGCAGAGACTGACGAGAATCACTTTCATTGAAAGGGGTTGCCAAGCTTCCAAGAAACTACGAGTTTCCTGAAATCTCAGCAAACATTTTTTCACCCAATCTTGATGATACTTCCATTTAATGATCAGTACACCAATCCCACTTGGCTCACCAAATTTCGTTCTTCTAGGTTAAACCGTTCCTTTGCAGTAACCCTTTTCATGTTTAGGTTTCACTCTGTTTTCTCCTATATGGATACATGTAGTTGGAACTCTGAATCAAACACGGTTTGTGCTAGCGCTTTGAAACTTTTCAAAACAATATAGTTCCAAGTTCTATCGCTATGGTTTGTGTCCTATTGAAGTAGCCCCAAGCAGAGACTAACGAGAATCACTTTCATTGAAAGGGGTTGCCAAGCTTCCAAAAAACTACTAGTTAAATGAAATCTCAGCAAACATTTTTTCACCCAATCTTGATGATACTTCCATTTAATGATCAGTACACCAATCCCACTTGGCTCACCAAATTTCGTTCTTCTAGGTTAAACCGTTCCTTTGCAGTAACCGTTTTCATGTTTAGGTTTCACTCTGTTTTCTCCTATATGGATACATGTAGTTGGAACTCTAAATCAAAGAAGGTTTGTGCTAGCTCTTTGAAACTTGGCAAAATAATGTAGATCCAAGTTCCATCGCTATGGTTTGTGTCCTATTGAAGTAGCCCCAAGCAGAGACTGACGAGAATCACTTTCATTGAAAGGGGTTGCCAAGCTTCCAAGAAACTACGAGTTTCCTGAAATCTCAGCAAACATTTTTTCACCCAATCTTGATGATACTTCCATTTAATGATCAGTACACCAATCCCACTTGGCTCACCAAATTTCGTTCTTCTAGGTTAAACCGTTCCTTTGCAGTAACGTTTTGATGTTTAGGTTTCACTCTGTTTTCTCCTATATGGATACATGTAGTTGGAAGTCTAAATCAAACACGGTTTGTGCTAGCTCTTTCAAACTTGGCAAAATAATGTAGATCCAAGTTCTATCGCTATGGTTTGTGTCCTATTGAAGTAGCCCCAAGCAGAGACTGACGAGAATCACTTTCATTGAAAGGGGTTGCCAAGCTTCCAAGAAACTACGAGTTTCCTGAAATCTCAGCTATCATTTTTTCACCCAATCTTGATGATACTTCCATTTAATGATCAGTACACCAATCCCACTTGGCTCACCAAATTTCGTTCTTCTAGGTTAAACCGTTCCTTTGCAGTAACCCTTTTCATGTTTAGGTTTCACTCTGTTTTCTCCTATATGGATACATGTAGTTGGAACTCTAAATCAAACACGGTTTGTGCTAGCTCTTTGAAACTTGGCAAAATAATGTAGATCCAAGTTCTATCGCTATGGTTTGTGTCCTATTGAAGTAGCCCCAAGCAGAGACTGACGAGAATCACTTTCATTGAAAGGGGTTGCCAAGCTTCCAAAAAACTACGAGTTTCCTGAAATCTCAGCAAACATTTTTTTCACCCAATCTTGATGATACTTCCATTTAATGATCAGTACACCAATCCCACTTGGCTCACCAAATTTCGTTCTTCTAGGTTAAACCGTTCCTTTGCAGTAACCGTTTTCATGTTTAGGTTTCACTCTGTTTTCTCCTATATGGATACATGTAGTTGGAACTCTGAATCAAACACGGTTTGTGCTAGCGCTTTGAAACTTTTCAAAACAATATAGTTCCAAGTTCTATCGCTATGGTTTGTGTCCTATTGAAGTAGCACCAAGCAGAGACTAACGAGAATCACTTTCATTGAAAGGGGTTGCCAAGCTTCCAAAAAACTACTAGTTAAATGAAATCTCAGCAAACATTTTTTCACCCAATCTTGATGATACTTCCATTTAATGATCAGTACACCAATCCCACTTGGCTCACCAAATTTCGTTCTTCTAGGTTAAACCGTTCCTTTGCAGTAACCATTTTCATGTTTAGGTTTCACTCTGTTTTCTCCTATATGGATACATGTATTTGGAACTCTAAATCAAACACGGTTTGTGCTAGCTCTTTGAAACTTGGCAAAATAATGTAGATCCAAGTTCCATCGCTATGGTTTGTGTCCTATTGAAGTAGCCCCAAGCAGAGACTGACGAGAATCACTTTCATTGAAAGGGGTTGCCAAGCTTCCAAGAAACTACGAGTTTCCTGAAATCTCAGCAAACATTTTTTCACCCAATCTTGATGATACTTCCATTTAATGATCAGTACACCAATCCCACTTGGCTCACCAAATTTCGTTCTTCTAGGTTAAACCGTTCCTTTGCAGTAACCCTTTTCATGTTTAGGTTTCACTCTGTTTTCTCCTATATGGATACATGTAGTTGGAACTCTGAATCAAACACGGTTTGTGCTAGCGCTTTGAAACTTTTCAAAACAATATAGTTCCAAGTTCTATCGCTATGGTTTGTGTCCTATTGAAGTAGCCCCAAGCAGAGACTAACGAGAATCACTTTCATTGAAAGGGGTTGCCAAGCTTCCAAAAAACTACTAGTTAAATGAAATCTCAGCAAACATTTTTTCACCCAATCTTGATGATACTTCCATTTAATGATCAGTACACCAATCCCACTTGGCTCACCAAATTTCGTTCTTCTAGGTTAAACCGTTCCTTTGCAGTAACGTTTTGATGTTTAGGTTTCACTCTGTTTTCTCCTATATGGATACATGTAGTTGGAACTCTAAATCAAACACGGTTTGTGCTAGCTCTTTCAAACTTGGCAAAATAATGTAGATCCAAGTTCTATCGCTATGGTTTGTGTCCTATTGAAGTAGCCCCAAGCAGAGACTGACGAGAATCACTTTCATTGAAAGGGGTTGCCAAGCTTCCAAAAAACTACTAGTTAAATGAAATCTCAGCAAACATTTTTTTCACCCAATCTTGATGATACTTCCATTTAATGATCAGTACACCAATCCCACTTGGCTCACCAAATTTCGTTCTTCTAGGTTAAACCGTTCCTTTGCAGTAACCGTTTTCATGTTTAGGTTTCACTCTGTTTTCTCCTATATGGATACATGTAGTTGGAACTCTAAATCAAACACGGTTTGTGCTAGCGCTTTGAAACTTTTCAAAACAATATAGTTCCAAGTTCTATCGCTATGGTTTGTGTCCTATTGAAGTAGCCCCAAGCAGAGACTAACGAGAATCACTTTCATTGAAAGGGGTTGCCAAGCTTCCAAAAAACTACTAGTTAAATGAAATCTCAGCAAACATTTTTTCACCCAATCTTGATGATACTTCCATTTAATGATCAGTACACCAATCCCACTTGGCTCACCAAATTTCGTTCTTCTAGCTTAAACCGTTCCTTTGCAGTAACCATTTTCATGTTTAGGTTTCACTCTGTTTTCTCCTATATGGATACATGTATTTGGAACTCTAAATCAAACACGGTTTGTGCTAGCTCTTTGAAACTTGGCAAAATAATGTAGATCCAAGTTCCATCGCTATGGTTTGTGTCCTATTGAAGTAGCCCCAAGCAGAGACTGACGAGAATCACTTTCATTGAAAGGGGTTGCCAAGCTTCCAAGAAACTACGAGTTTCCTGAAATCTCAGCAAACATTTTTTCACCCAATCTTGATGATACTTCCATTTAATGATCAGTACACCAATCCCACTTGGCTCACCAAATTTCGTTCTTCTAGGTTAAACCGTTCCTTTGCAGTAACCCTTTTCATGTTTAGGTTTCACTCTGTTTTCTCCTATATGGATACATGTAGTTGGAACTCTGAATCAAACACGGTTTGTGCTAGCGCTTTGAAACTTTTCAAAACAATATAGTTCCAAGTTCTATCGCTATGGTTTGTGTCTATTGAAGTAGCCCCAAGCAGAGACTAACGAGAATCACTTTCATTGAAAGGGGTTGCCAAGCTTCCAAAAAACTACTAGTTAAATGAAATCTCAGCAAACATTTTTTCACCCAATCTTGATGATACTTCCATTTAATGATCAGTACACCAATCCCACTTGGCTCACCAAATTTCGTTCTTCTAGGTTAAACCGTTCCTTTGCAGTAACCGTTTTCATGTTTAGGTTTCACTCTGTTTTCTCCTATATGGATACATGTAGTTGGAACTCTAAATCAAAAGAAGGTTTGTGCTAGCTCTTTGAAACTTGGCAAAATAATGTAGATCCAAGTTCCATCGCTATGGTTTGTGTCCTATTGAAGTAGCCCCAAGCAGAGACTGACGAGAATCACTTTCATTGAAAGGGGTTGCCAAGCTTCCAAGAAACTACGAGTTTCCTGAAATCTCAGCAAACATTTTTTCACCCAATCTTGATGATACTTCCATTTAATGATCAGTACACCAATCCCACTTGGCTCACCAAATTTCGTTCTTCTAGGTTAAACCGTTCCTTTGCAGTAACGTTTTGATGTTTAGGTTTCACTCTGTTTTCTCCTATATGGATACATGTAGTTGGAACTCTAAATCAAACACGGTTTGTGCTAGCTCTTTCAAACTTGGCAAAATAATGTAGATCCAAGTTCTATCGCTATGGTTTGTGTCCTATTGAAGTAGCCCCAAGCAGAGACTGACGAGAATCACTTTCATTGAAAGGGGTTGCCAAGCTTCCAAAAAACTACGAGTTTCCTGAAATCTCAGCAAACATTTTTTTCACCCAATCTTGATGATACTTCCATTTAATGATCAGTACACCAATCCCACTTGGCTCACCAAATTTCGTTCTTCTAGGTTAAACCGTTCCTTTGCAGTAACCGTTTTCATGTTTAGGTTTCACTCTGTTTTCTCCTATATGGATACATGTAGTTGGAACTCTAAATCAAACACGGTTTGTGCTAGCGCTTTGAAACTTTTCAAAACAATATAGTTCCAAGTTCTATCGCTATGGTTTGTGTCCTATTGAAGTAGCCCCAAGCAGAGACTAACGAGAATCACTTTCATTGAAAGGGGTTGCCAAGCTTCCAAAAAAACTACTAGTTAAATGAAATCTCAGCAAACATTTTTTCACCCAATCTTGATGATACTTCCATTTAATGATCAGTACACCAATCCCACTTGGCTCACCAAATTTCGTTCTTCTAGCTTAAACCGTTCCTTTGCAGTAACCATTTTCATGTTTAGGTTTCACTCTGTTTTCTCCTATATGGATACATGTAGTTGGAACTCTAAATCAAACACGGATTGTGCTAGCTCTTTGAAACTTGGCAAAATAATGTAGATCCAAGCTCTATCGCTATGTTTGTGTCCTATTGAAGTAGCCCCAAGCAGAGACTGACGAGAATCACTTTCATTGAAAGGGGTTGCCAAGCTTCCAAAAAACTACGAGTTTCCTGAAATCTCAGCAAACATTTTTTCACCCAATCTTGATGATACTTCCATTTAATGATCAGTACACCAATCCCACTTGGCTCACCAAATTTCGTTCTTCTAGGTTAAACCGTTCCTTTGCAGTAACCGTTTTCATGTTTAGGTTTCACTCTGTTTTCTCCTATATGGATACATGTAGTTGAACTCTAAATCAAACACGGTTTGTGCTAGCTCTTTGAAACTTTTCACAACAATATAGTTCCAAGTTCTATCGCTATGGTTTGTGTCCTATTGAAGTAGCCCCAAGCAGAGACTGACGAGAATCACTTTCATTGAAAGGGTTTGCCAAGCTTCCAAGAAACTACGAGTTTCCTGAAATCTCAGCAAACATTTTCTCACCCAATCTTGATGATACTTCCATTTAATGATCAGTACACCAATCCCACTTGGCTCACCAAGTTTCGTTCTTCTAGGTTAAACCGTTCCTTTGCAGTAACCGTTTTCATGTTTAGGTTTCACTCTGTTTTCTCCTATATGGATACATGTAGTTGGAACTCTAAATCAAACACGGTTTGTGCTAGCTCTTTGAAACTTGGCAAAATAATGTAGATCCAAGCTCTATCGCTATGGTTTGTGTCCTATTGAAGTAGCCCCAAGCAGAGACTGACGAGAATCACTTTCATTGAAAGGGGTTGCCAAGCTTCAAAAAACTACGAGTTTCCTGAAAACTTCAGCAAACATTTTTTGACCCAATCTTGATGATACTTCCATTTAATGATCAGTACACCAATCCCACTTGGCTCACCAAATTTCGTTCTTCTAGGTTAAACCGTTCCTTTGCAGTAACCCTTTTCATGTTTAGGTTTCACTCTGTTTTCTCCTATATGGATACATGTAGTTGGAACTCTAAATCAAACACGGTTTGTGCTAGCGCTTTGAAACTTTTCACAACAATATAGTTCCAAGTTCTATCGCTATGATTTGTGTCCTATTGAAGTAGCCCCAAGCAGAGACTGACGAGAATCACTTTCATTGAAAGGGGTTGCCAAGCTTCCAAAAAACTACGAGTTTCCTGAAATCTCAGCAAACATTTTTTTCACCCAATCTTGATGATACTTCCATTTAATGATCAGTACACCAATCCCACTTGGCTCACCAAATTTCGTTCTTCTAGGTTAAACCGTTCCTTTGCAGTAACCGTTTTCATGTTTAGGTTTCACTCTGTTTTCTCCTATATGGATACATGTAGTTGGAACTCTGAATCAAACACGGTTTGTGCTAGCGCTTTGAAACTTTTCAAAACAATATAGTTCCAAGTTCTATCGCTATGGTTTGTGTCCTATTGAAGTAGCCCCAAGCAGAGACTAACGAGAATCACTTTCATTGAAAGGGGTTGCCAAGCTTCCAAAAAACTACTAGTTAAATGAAATCTCAGCAAACATTTTTTCACCCAATCTTGATGATACTTCCATTTAATGATCAGTACACCAATCCCACTTGGCTCACCAAATTTCGTTCTTCTAGGTTAAACCGTTCCTTTGCAGTAACCATTTTCATGTTTAGGTTTCACTCTGTTTTCTCCTATATGGATACATGTATTTGGAACTCTAAATCAAACACGGTTTGTGCTAGCTCTTTGAAACTTGGCAAAATAATGTAGATCCAAGTTCCATCGCTATGGTTTGTGTCCTATTGAAGTAGCCCCAAGCAGAGACTGACGAGAATCACTTTCATTGAAAGGGGTTGCCAAGCTTCCAAGAAACTACGAGTTTCCTGAAATCTCAGCAAACATTTTTTCACCCAATCTTGATGATACTTCCATTTAATGATCAGTACACCAATCCCACTTGGCTCACCAAATTTCGTTCTTCTAGGTTAAACCGTTCCTTTGCAGTAACCCTTTTCATGTTTAGGTTTCACTCTGTTTTCTCCTATATGGATACATGTAGTTGGAACTCTGAATCAAACACGGTTTGTGCTAGCGCTTTGAAACTTTTCAAAACAATATAGTTCCAAGTTCTATCGCTATGGTTTGTGTCCTATTGAAGTAGCCCCAAGCAGAGACTAACGAGAATCACTTTCATTGAAAGGGGTTGCCAAGCTTCCAAAAAACTACTAGTTAAATGAAATCTCAGCAAACATTTTTTCACCCAATCTTGATGATACTTCCATTTAATGATCAGTACACCAATCCCACTTGGCTCACCAAATTTCGTTCTTCTAGGTTAAACCGTTCCTTTGCAGTAACCGTTTTCATGTTTAGGTTTCACTCTGTTTTCTCCTATATGGATACATGTAGTTGGAACTCTAAATCAAAGAAGGTTTGTGCTAGCTCTTTGAAACTTGGCAAAATAATGTAGATCCAAGTTCCATCGCTATGGTTTGTGTCCTATTGAAGTAGCCCCAAGCAGAGACTGACGAGAATCACTTTCATTGAAAGGGGTTGCCAAGCTTCCAAGAAACTACGAGTTTCCTGAAATCTCAGCAAACATTTTTTCACCCAATCTTGATGATACTTCCATTTAATGATCAGTACACCAATCCCACTTGGCTCACCAAATTTCGTTCTTCTAGGTTAAACCGTTCCTTTGCAGTAACGTTTTGATGTTTAGGTTTCACTCTGTTTTCTCCTATATGGATACATGTAGTTGGAAGTCTAAATCAAACACGGTTTGTGCTAGCTCTTTCAACTTGGCAAAATAATGTAGATCCAAGTTCTATCGCTATGGTTTGTGTCCTATTGAAGTAGCCCCAAGCAGAGACTGACGAGAATCACTTTCATTGAAAGGGGTTGCCAAGCTTCCAAGAAACTACGAGTTTCCTGAAATCTCAGCTATCATTTTTTCACCCAATCTTGATGATACTTCCATTTAATGATCAGTACACCAATCCCACTTGGCTCACCAAATTTCGTTCTTCTAGGTTAAACCGTTCCTTTGCAGTAACCCTTTTCATGTTTAGGTTTCACTCTGTTTTCTCCTATATGGATACATGTAGTTGGAACTCTAAATCAAACACGGTTTGTGCTAGCTCTTTGAAACTTGGCAAAATAATGTAGATCCAAGTTCTATCGCTATGGTTTGTGTCCTATTGAAGTAGCCCCAAGCAGAGACTGACGAGAATCACTTTCATTGAAAGGGGTTGCCAAGCTTCCAAAAAAACTACGAGTTTCCTGAAATCTCAGCAAACATTTTTTTCACCCAATCTTGATGATACTTCCATTTAATGATCAGTACACCAATCCCACTTGGCTCACCAAATTTCGTTCTTCTAGGTTAAACCGTTCCTTTGCAGTAACCGTTTTCATGTTTAGGTTTTCACTCTGTTTTCTCCTATATGGATACATGTAGTTGGAACTCTGAATCAAACATGGTTTGTGCTAGCGCTTTGAAACTTTTCAAAACAATATAGTTCCAAGTTCTATCGCTATGGTTTGTGTCCTATTGAAGTAGCCCCAAGCAGAGACTAACGAGAATCACTTTCATTGAAAGGGGTTGCCAAGCTTCCAAAAAACTACTAGTTAAATGAAATCTCAGCAAACATTTTTTCACCCAATCTTGATGATACTTCCATTTAATGATCAGTACACCAATCCCACTTGGCTCACCAAATTTCGTTCTTCTAGGTTAAACCGTTCCTTTGCAGTAACCATTTTCATGTTTAGGTTTCACTCTGTTTTCTCCTATATGGATACATGTATTTGGAGAACTCTAAATCAAACACGGTTTGTGCTAGCTCTTTGAAACTTGGCAAAATAATGTAGATCCAAGTTCCATCGCTATGGTTTGTGTCCTATTGAAGTAGCCCCAAGCAGAGACTGACGAGAATCACTTTCATTGAAAGGGGTTGCCAAGCTTCCAAGAAACTACGAGTTTCCTGAAATCTCAGCAAACATTTTTTCACCCAATCTTGATGATACTTCCATTTAATGATCAGTACACCAATCCCACTTGGCTCACCAAATTTCGTTCTTCTAGGTTAAACCGTTCCTTTGCAGTAACCCTTTTCATGTTTAGGTTTCACTCTGTTTTAGCCTATATGGATACATGTAGTTGGAACTCTGAATCAAACACGGTTTGTGCTAGCGCTTTGAAACTTTTCAAAACAATATAGTTCCAAGTTCTATCGCTATGGTTTGTGTCCTATTGAAGTAGACCCAAGCAGAGACTAACGAGAATCACTTTCATTGAAAGGGGTTGCCAAGCTTCCAAAAAACTACTAGTTAAATGAAATCTCAGCAAACATTTTTTCACCCAATCTTGATGATACTTCCATTTAATGATCAGTACACCAATCCCACTTGGCTCACCAAATTTCGTTCTTCTAGGTTAAACCGTTCCTTTGCAGTAACCGTTTTCATGTTTAGGTTTCACTCTGTTTTCTCCTATATGGATACATGTAGTTGGAACTCTAAATCAAAGAAGGTTTGTGCTAGCTCTTTGAAACTTGGCAAAATAATGTAGATCCAAGTTCCATCGCTATGGTTTGTGTCCTATTGAAGTAGCCCCAAGCAGAGACTGACGAGAATCACTTTCATTGAAAGGGGTTGCCAAGCTTCCAAGAAACTACGAGTTTCCTGAAATCTCAGCAAACATTTTTTCACCCAATCTTGATGATACTTCCATTTAATGATCAGTACACCAATCCCACTTGGCTCACCAAATTTCGTTCTTCTAGGTTAAACCGTTCCTTTGCAGTAACCGTTTTCATGTTTAGGTTTCACTCTGTTTTCTCCTATATGTACACATGTAGTTGGAACTCTAAATCAAACACGGTTTGTGCTAGCGCTTTGAAACTTTTCACAACAATATAGTTCCATGTTCTATCGCTATGGTTTGTGTCCTATTGAAGTAGCCCCAAGCAGAGACTGACGAGAATCACTTTCATTGAAAGGGGTTGCCAAGCTTCCAAGAAACTACGAGTTTCCTGAAATCTCAGCAAACATTTTTTCACCCAATCTTGATGATACTTCCATTTAATGATCAGTACACCAATCCCACTTGGCTCACCAAATTTCGTTCTTCTAGGTTAAACCGTTCCTTTGCAGTAACGTTTTGATGTTTAGGTTTCACTCTGTTTTCTCCTATATGGATACATGTAGTTGGAAGTCTAAATCAAACACGGTTTGTGCTAGCTCTTTCAAACTTGGCAAAATAATGTAGATCCAAGTTCTATCGCTATGGTTTGTGTCCTATTGAAGTAGCCCCAAGCAGAGACTGACGAGAATCACTTTCATTGAAAGGGGTTGCCAAGCTTCCAAGAAACTACGAGTTTCCTGAAATCTCAGCTATCATTTTTTCACCCAATCTTGATGATACTTCCATTTAATGATCAGTACACCAATCCCACTTGGCTCACCAAATTTCGTTCTTCTAGGTTAAACCGTTCCTTTGCAGTAACCCTTTTCATGTTTAGGTTTCACTCTGTTTTCTCCTATATGGATACATGTAGTTGGAACTCTAAATCAAACACGGTTTGCGCTAGCGCTTTGAAACTTTTCACAACAATAAGTTCCAAATTCTATCGCTATGGTTTGTGTCCTATTGAAGTAGCCCCAAGCAGAGACTGACGAGAATCACTTTCATTGAAAGGGGGTTGCCAAGCTTCCAAGAAACTACGAGTTTCCTGAATTCTCAGCAAACATTTTTTCACCAAATCTTGATGATACTTCCATTTAATGATCAGTGCACCAATCCCACTTGGCTCACCAAGTTTCGTTCTTCTAGGTTAAACCGTTCCTTTGCAGTAACCGTTTTCATGTTTAGGTTTCACTCTGTTTTCTCCTATATGGATACATGTAGTTGGAACTCTAAATCAAACACGGTTTGTGCTAGCTCTTTGAAACTTGGCAAAATAATGTAGATCCAAGCTCTATCGCTATGGTTTGTGTCCTATTGAAGTAGCCCCAAGCAGAGACTGACGAGAATCACTTTCATTGAAAGGGGTTGCCAAGCTTCCAAAAAACTACGAGTTTCCTGAAATCTCAGCAAACATTTTTTGACCCAATCTTGATGATACTTCCATTTAATGATCAGTACACCAATCCCACTTGGCTCACCAAATTTCGTTCCTCTAGGTTAAACCGTTCCTTTGCAGTAACGTTTTGATGTTTAGGTTTCACTCTGTTTTCTCCTATATGGATACATGTAGTTGGAAGTCTAAATCAAACACGGTTTGTGCTAGCTCTTTGAAACTTGGCAAAATAATGTAGATCCATGTTCTATCGCTATGGTTTGTGTCCTATTGAAGTAGCCCCAAGCAGAGACTGACGAGAATCACTTTCATTGAAAGGGGTTGCCAAGCTTCCAAAAAACTACGAGTTTCCTGAAATCTCAGCAAACATTTTTTTCACCCAATCTTGATGATACTTCCATTTAATGATCAGTACACCAATCCCACTTGGCTCACCAAATTTCGTTCTTCTAGGTTAAACCGTTCCTTTGCAGTAACCGTTTTCATGTTTAGGTTTCACTCTGTTTTCTCCTATATGGATACATGTAGTTGGAACTCTGAATCAAACACGGTTTGTGCTAGCGCTTTGAAACTTTTCAAAACAATATAGTTCCAAGTTCTATCGCTATGGTTTGTGTCCTATTGAAGTAGCCCCAAGCAGAGACTAACGAGAATCACTTTCATTGAAAGGGGTTGCCAAGCTTCCAAAAAACTACTAGTTAAATGAAATCTCAGCAAACATTTTTTCACCCAATCTTGATGATACTTCCATTTAATGATCAGTACACCAATCCCACTTTGGCTCACCAAATTTCGTTCTTCTAGGTTAACCGTTCCTTTGCAGTAACCATTTTCATGTTTAGGTTTCACTCTGTTTTCTCCTATATGGATACATGTAGTTGGAACTCTAAATCAAACACGGTTTGTGCTAGCTCTTTGAAACTTGGCAAAATAATGTAGATCCAAGTTCCATCGCTATGGTTTATGTCCTATTGAAGTAGCCCCAAGCAGAGACTGACGAGAATCACTTTCATTGAAAGGGGTTGCCAAGCTTCCAAGAAACTACGAGTTTCCTGAATTCTCAGTAAACATTTTTTCACCCAATCTTGATGATACTTCCATTTAATGATCAGTACACCAATCCCACTTGGCTCACCAAATTTCGTTCTTCTAGGTTAAACCGTTCCTTTGCAGTAAGGTTTTGATGTTTAGGTTTCACTCTGTTTTCTCCTATATGGATACATGTAGTTGGAAGTCTAAATCAAACACGGTTTGTGCTAGCTCTTTGAAACTTGGCAAAATAATGTAGATCCAAGTTCTATCGCTATGGTTTGTGTCCCATTGAAGTAGCCCCAAGCAGAGACTGACGAGAATCACTTTCATTGAAAGGGGTTGCCAAGCTTCCAAAAAACTAAGAGTTTCCTGAAATCTCAGCTATCATTTTTTCACCCAATCTTGATGATACTTCCATTTAATGATCAGTACACCAATCCCACTTGGCTCACCAAATTTCCTTCTTCTAGGTTAAACCGTTCCTTTGCAGTAACCCTTTTCATGTTTAGGTTTCACTCTGTTTTCTCCTATATGGATACATGTAGTTGGAACTCTAAATCAAACACGGTTTGTGCTAGCGCTTTGAAACTTTTCACAACAATATAGTTCCAAGTTCTATCGCTATGGTTTGTGTCCTATTGAAGTAGCCCCAAGCAGAGACTGACGAGAATCACTTTCATTGAAAGGGGTTGCCAAGCTTCCAAGAAACTACGAGTTTCCTGAATTCTCAGTAAACATTTTTTCACCCAATCTTGATGATACTTCCATTTAATGATCAGTACACCAATCCCACTTGGCTCACCAAATTTCGTTCTTCTAGGTTAAACCGTTCCTTTGCAGTAACCATTTTCATGTTTAGGTTTCACTCTGTTTTCTCCTATATGGATACATGTAGTTGGAAGTCTAAATCAAACACGGTTTGTGCTAGCGCTTTGAAGCTTTTCACAACAATATAGTTCCAAGTTCTATCGCTCTGGTTTGTGTCCTATTGAAGTAGCCCCAAGCAGAGACTAACGAGAATCACTTTCATTGAAAGGGGTTGCCAAGCTTCCAAAAAACTACTAGTTAAATGAAATCTCAGCAAACATTTTTTCACCCAATCTTGATGATACTTCCATTTAATCATCAGTACACCAATCCCACTTGGCTCACCAAATTTCGTTCTTCTAGGTTAAACTGTTCCTTTGCAGTAACCGTTTTCATGTTTAGGTTTCACTCTGTTTTCTCCTATATGGATACATGTAGTTGGAACTCTAAATCAAACAAAGTTTGTGCTAGCTCTTTGAAACTTGGCAAAATAATGTAGATCCAAGTTCTATCGCTATGGTTTGTGTCCTATTGAAATAGCCCCAAGCAGAGACTGACGAGAATCACTTTCATTGAAAGGCGTTGCCAAGCTTCCAAAAATCTACTAGTTAAATGAAATCTCAGCAAACATTTTTTCACCCAATCTTGATGATACTTCCATTTAATGATCAGTACACCAATCCCACTTGGCTCACCAAATTTCGTTCTTCTAGGTTAAACCGTTCCTTTGCAGTAACCCTTTTCATGTTTAGGTTTCACTCTGTTTTCTCCTATATGGATACATGTAGTTGGAACTCTAAATCAAACACGGTTTGTGCTAGCGCTTTGAAACTTTTCACAACAATATAGTTCCAAGTTCTATCGCTATGGTTTGTGTCCTATTGAAGTAGCCCCAAGCAGAGACTGACGAGAATCACTTTCATTGAAAGGGGTTGCCAAGCTTCCAAGAAACTACGAGTTTCCTGAATTCTCAGTAGACATTTTTTCACCAAATCTTGATGATACTTCCATTTAATGATCAGTACACCAATCCCACTTGGCTCACGAAATTTCGTTCTTCTAGGTTAAACCGTTCCTTTGCAGTAACCGTTTTCATGTTTAGGTTTCACTCTGTTTTCTCTTATATGGATACATGTAGTTGGAACTCTAAATCAAACACGGTTTGTGCTAGCTCTTTGAAACTTTTCACAACAATATAGTTCCAAGTTCTATCGCTATGGTTTGTGTCCTATTGAAGTAGCCCCAAGCAGAGACTGACGAGAATCACTTTCATTGAAAGGGGTTGCCAAGCTTCCAAAAAACTACTAGTTAAATGAAATCTCAGCAAACATTTTTTCACCCAATCTTGATGATACTTCCATTTAATGATCAGTACACCAATCCCACTTGGCTCACCAAATTTCGTTCTTCTAGGTTAAACCGTTCCTTTGCAGTAACCCTTTTCATGTTTAGGTTTCACTCTGTTTTCTCCTATATGGATACATGTAGTTGGAACTCTAAATCAAACACGGTTTGTGCTAGCGCTTTGAAACTTTTCACAACAATATAGTTCCAAGTTCTGTCGCTATGGTTTGTGTCCTATTGAAGTAGCCCCAAGCAGAGACTGACGAGAATCACTTTCATTGAAAGGGGTTGCCAAGCTTCCAATGAAATCTCAGCAAACATTTTTTCACCCAATCTTGATGATACTTCCATTTAATGATCAGTACACCAATCCCACTTGGCTCACCAAGTTTCGTTCTTCTAGGTTAAACCGTTCCTTTGCAGTAACGTTTTGATGTTTAGGTTTCACTCTGTTTTCTCCTATATGGATACATGTAGTTGGAACTCTAAATCAAACACGGTTTGTGTTAGCTCTTTGAAACTTGGCAAAATAATATAGATCCAAGTTCTATCGCTATGGTTTGTGTCCTATTGAAGTAGCCCCAAGCAGAGACTGACGAGAATCACTTTCATTGAAAGGGGTTGCCAAGCTTCCAAAAAACTACGAGTTTCCTGAAATCTCAGCAAACATTTTTTCACCCAATCTTGATGATACTTCCATTTAATGATCAGTACACCAATCCCACTTGGCTCACCAAATTTCGTTCTTCTAGGTTAAACCGTTCCTTTGCAGTAACCGTTTTCATGTTTAGGTTTCACTCTGTTTTCTCCTATATGGATACATGTAGTTGGAACTCTAAATCAAACACGGTTTGTGCTAGCGCTTTGAAGCTTTTCACAACAATATAGTTCCAAGTTCTATCGCTATGGTTTGTGTCCTATTGAAGTAGCCCCAAGCAGAGACTAACGAGAATCACTTTCATTGAAAGGGGTTGCCAAGCTTCCAAAAAACTACTAGTTAAATGAAATCTCAGCAAACATTTTTTCACCCAATCTTGATGATACTTCCATTTAATGATCAGTACACCAATCCCACTTGGCTCACCAAATTTCGTTCTTCTAGGTTAAACCGTTCCTTTGCAGTAACGTTTTGATGTTTAGGTTTCACTCTGTTTTCTCCTATATGGATACATGTAGTTGGAAGTCTAAATCAAACACGGTTTGTGCTAGCTCTTTCAAACTTGGCAAAATAATGTAGATCCAAGTTCCATCGCTATGGTTTGTGTCCTATTGAAGTAGCCCCAAGCAGAGACTGACGAGAATCACTTTCATTGAAAGGGGTTGCCAAGCTTCCAAGAAACTACGAGTTTCCTGAAATCTCAGCAAACATTTTTTCACCCAATCTTGATGATACTTCCATTTAATGATCAGTACACCAATCCCACTTGGCTCACCAAATTTCGTTCTTCTAGGTTAAACAGTTCCTTTGCAGTAACCCTTTTCATGTTTAGGTTTCACTCTGTTTTCTCCTATATGGATACATGTAGTTGGAACTCTAAATCAAACACGGTTTGTGCTAGCTCTTTGAAACTTGTCAAAATAATGTAGATCCAAGTTCTATCGCTATGGTTTGTGTCCTATTGAAGTAGCCCCAAGCAGAGACTGACGAGAATCACTTTCATTGAAAGGGGTTGCCAAGCTTCCAAAAAACTACTAGTTAAATGAAATCTCAGCAAACATTTTTTCACCCAATCTTGATGATACTTCCATTTAATGATCAGTACACCAATCCCACTTGGCTCACCAAATTTCGTTCTTCTAGGTTAAACCGTTCCTTTGCAGTAACGTTTTGATGTTTAGGTTTCACTCTGTTTTCTCCTATATGGATACATGTAGTTGGAAGTCTAAATCAAACACGGTTTGTGCTAGCTCTTTCAAACTTGGCAAAATAATGTAGATCCAAGTTCTATCGCTATGGTTTGTGTCCTATTGAAGTAGCCCCAAGCAGAGACTGACGAGAATCACTTTCATTGAAAGGGGTTGCCAAGCCTCCAAGAAACTACGAGTTTCCTGAAATCTCAGCTATCATTTTTTCACCCAATCTTGATGATACTTCCATTTAATGATCAGTACACCAATCCCACTTGGCTCACCAAATTTCGTTCTTCTAGGTTAAACCGTTCCTTTGCAGTAACCCTTTTCATGTTTAGGTTTCACTCTGTTTTCTCCTATATGGATACATGTAGTTGGAACTCTAAGTCAAACACGGTTTGTGCTAGCGCTTTGAAACTTTTCACAACAATATAGTTCCAAATTCTATCGCTATGGTTTGTGTCCTATTGAAGTAGCCCCAAGCAGAGACTGACGAGAATCACTTTCATTGAAAGGGGTTGCCAAGCTTCCAAGAAACTACGAGTTTCCTGAATTCTCAGTAAACATTTTTTCACCCAATCTTGATGATACTTCCATTTAATGATCAGTACACCAATCCCACTTGGCTCACCAAATTTCGTTCTTCTAGGTTAAACCGTTCCTTTGCAGTAAGGTTTTGATGTTTAGGTTTCACTCTGTTTTCTCCTATATGGATACATGTAGTTGGAAGTCTAAATCAAACACGGTTTGTGCTAGCTCTTTGAAACTTGGCAAAATAATGTAGATCCAAGTTCTATCGCTATGGTTTGTGTCCCATTGAAGTAGCCCCAAGCAGAGACTGACGAGAATCACTTTCATTGAAAGGGGTTGCCAAGCTTCCAAAAAACTATGAGTTTCCTGAAATCTCAGCTATCATTTTTTCACCCAATCTTGATGATACTTCCATTTAATGATCAGTACACCAATCCCACTTGGCTCACCAAATTTCGTTCTTCTAGGTTAAACCGTTCCTTTGCAGTAACCCTTTTCATGTTTAGGTTTCACTCTGTTTTCTCCTATATGGATACATGTAGTTGGAACTCTAAATCAAACACGGTTTGTGCTAGCGCTTTGAAACTTTTCACAACAATATAGTTCCAAGTTCTATCGCTATGGTTTGTGTCCTATTGAAGTAGCCCCAAGCAGAGACTGACGAGAATCACTTTCATTGAAAGGGGTTGCCAAGCTTCCAAGAAACTACGAGTTTCCTGAATTCTCAGTAAACATTTTTTCACCCAATCTTGATGATACTTCCATTTAATGATCAGTACACCAATCCCACTTGGCTCACCAAATTTCGTTCTTCTAGGTTAAACCGTTCCTTTGCAGTAACCATTTTCATGTTTAGGTTTCACTCTGTTTTCTCCTATATGGATACATGTAGTTGGAAGTCTAAATCAAACACGGTTTGTGCTGGCGCTTTGAAGCTTTTCACAACAATATAGTTCCAAGTTCTATCGCTATGGTTTGTGTCCCATTGAAGTAGCCCCAAGCAGAGACTAACGAGAATCACTTTCATTGAAAGGGGTTGCCAAGCTTCCAAAAAACTACTAGTTAAATGAAATCTCAGCAAACATTTTTTCACCCAATCTTGATGATACTTCCATTTAATGATCAGTACACCAATCCCACTTGGCTCACCAAATTTCGTTCTTCTAGGTTAAACCGTTCCTTTGCAGTAACCGTTTTCATGTTTAGGTTTCACTCTGTTTTCTCCTATATGGATACATGTAGTTGGAACTCTAAATCAAACACGGTTTGTGCTAGCGCTTTGAAAGTTTTCACAATAATATAGTTCCAAGTTATATCGCTATGGTTTGTGTCCTATTGAAGTAGCCCCAAGCAGAGACTGACGAGAATCACTTTCATTGAAAGGGGTTGCCAAGCTTCCAAAAAACTACTAGTTAAATGAAATCTCAGCAAACATTTTTTCACCCAATCTTGATGGTACTTCCATTTAATGATGAGTACACCAATCCCACTTGGCTCACCAAATTTCGTTCTTCTAGGTTAAACCGTTCCTTTGCAGTAACCGTTTTCATGTTTAGGTTTCACTCTGTTTTCTCCTATATGGATACATGTAGTTGGAACTCTAAATCAAACAAAGTTTGTGCTAGCTCTTTGAAACTTGGCAAAATAATGTAGATCCAAGTTCTATCGCTATGGTTTGTGTCCTATTGAAATAGCCCCAAGCAGAGACTGACGAGAATCACTTTCATTGAAAGGCGTTGCCAAGCTTCCAAAAATCTACTAGTTAAATGAAATCTCAGCAAACATTTTTTCACCCAATCTTGATGATACTTCCATTTAATGATCAGTACACCAATCCCACTTGGCTCACCAAATTTCGTTCTTCTAGGTTAAACCGTTCCTTTGCAGTAACCCTTTTCATGTTTAGGTTTCACTCTGTTTTCTCCTATATGGATACATGTAGTTGGAACTCTAAATCAAACACGGTTTGTGCTAGCGCTTTGAAACTTTTCACAACAATATAGTTCCAAGTTTATCGCTATGGTTTGTGTCCTATTGAAGTAGCCCCAAGCAGAGACTGACGAGAATCACTTTCATTGAAAGGGGTTGCCAAGCTTCCAAGAAACTACGAGTTTCCTGAAATCTCAGCAAACATTTTTTCACCCAATCTTGATGATACTTCCATTTAATGATCAGTACACCAATCCCACTTGGCTCACCAAATTTCGTTCTTCTAGGTTAAACCGTTCCTTTGTAGTAACCGTTTTCATGTTTAGGTTTCACTCTGTTTTCTCCTATATGGATACATGTAGTTGGAACTCTAAATCAAACACGGTTTGTGCTAGCTCTTTGAAACTTGTCAAAGTAATGTAGATCCAAGTTCTATCGCTATGGTTTGTGTCCTATTGAAGTAGCCCCAAGCAGAGACTGACGAGAATCACTTTCATTGAAAGGGGTTGCCAAGCTTCCAAAAAACTACTAGTTAAATGAAATCTCAGCAAACATTTTTTCACCCAAACTTGATGATACTTCCATTTAATGATCAGTACACCAATCCCACTTGGCTCACCAAATTTCGTTCTTCTAGGTTAAACCGTTCCTTTGCAGTAACGTTTTGATGTTTAGGTTTCACTCTGTTTTCTCCTATATGGATACATGTAGTTGGAAGTCTAAATCAAACACGGTTTTTGCTAGCTCTTTGAAACTTGGCAAAATAATGTAGATCCAAGTTCTATCGCTATGGTTTGTGTCCTATTGAAGTAGCCCCAAGCAGAGACTGACGAGAATCACTTTCATTGAAAGGGGTTGCCAAACTTCCAAAAAACTACGAGTTTCCTGAAATCTCAGCTATCATTTTTTCACCCAATCTTGATGATACTTCCATTTAATGATCAGTACACCAATCCCACTTGGCTCACCAAATTTCGTTCTTCTAGGTTAAACCGTTCCTTTGCAGTAACCCTTTTCATGTTTAGGTTTCACTCTGTTTTCTCCTATATGGATACATGTAGTTGGAACTCTAAATCAAACACGGTTTGTGCTAGCGCTTTGAAACTTTTCACAACAATATAGTTCCAAGTTCTATCGCTATGGTTTGTGTCCTATTGAAGTAGCCCCAAGCAGAGACTGACGAGAATCACTTTCATTGAAAGGGGTTGCCAAGCTTCCAAGAAACTACGAGTTTCCTGAATTCTCAGTAAACATTTTTTCACCCAATCTTGATGATACTTCCATTTAATGATCAGTACACCAATCCCACTTGGCTCACCAAATTTCGTTCTTCTAGGTTAAACCGTTCCTTTGCAGTAACCGTTTTCATGTTTAGGTTTCACTCTGTTTTCTCTTATATGGATACATGTAGTTGGAACTCTAAATCAAACACGGTTTTGTGCTAGCTCTTTGAAACTTTTCACAACAATATAGTTCCAAGTTCTATCGCTATGGTTTGTGTCCTATTGAAGTAGCCCCAAGCAGAGACTGACGAGAATCACTTTCATTGAAAGGGGTTGCCAAGCTTCCAAAAAACTACTAGTTAAATGAAATCTCAGCAAACATTTTTTCACCCAATCTTGATGATACTTCCATTTAATGATCAGTACACCAATCCCACTTGGCTCACCAAATTTCGTTCTTCTAGGTTAAACTGTCTCTTTGCAGTAACCCTTTTCATGTTTAGGTTTCACTCTGTTTTCTCTATATGGATACATGTAGTTGGAACTCTAAATCAAACACGGTTTGTGCTAGCGCTTTGAAACTTTTCACAACAATATAGTTGAAAGTTCTATTGCTAAGGTTTGTGTCCTATTGAAGTAGCCCCAAGCAGAGACTGACGAGAATCACTTTCATTGAAAGGGGTTGCCAAGCTTCCAAGAAACTACGAGTTTCCTGAAATCTCAGCAAACATTTTTTCACCCAATCTTGATGATACTTCCATTTAATGATCAGTACACCAATCCCACTTGGCTCACCAAGTTTCGTTCTTCTAGGTTAAACCGTTCCTTTGCAGTAACCGTTTTCATGTTAGGTTTCACTCTGTTTTCTCCTATATGGATACATGTAGTTGGAACTCTAAATCAAACACGGTTTGTGCTAGCTCTTTGAAACTTGGCAAAATAATGTAGATCCAAGTTCTATCGCTATGGGTTTGTGTCCTATTGAAGTAGCCCCAAGCAGAGACTGACGAGAATCACTTTCATTGAAAGGGGTTGCCAAGCTTTCCAAAAAACTACGAGTTTCCTGAAATCTCAGCAAACATTTTTTCACCCAATCTTGATGATACTTCCATTTAATGATCAGTACACCAATCCCACTTGGCTCACCAAATTTCGTTCTTCTAGGTTAAACCGTTCCTTTGCAGTAACCGTTTTCATGTTTAGGTTTCACTCTGTTTTCTCCTATATGGATACATGTAGTTGGAACTCTAAAATCAAACACGGTTTGTGCTAGCGCTTTGAAGCTTTTCACAACAATATAGTTCCAAGTTCTATCGCTATGGTTTGTGTCCTATTGAAGTAGCCCCCAAGCAGAGACTAACGAGAATCACTTTCATTGAAAGGGTTGCCAAGCTTCCAAAAAACTACTAGTTAAATGAAATCTCAGCAAACATTTTTTCACCCAATCTTGATGATACTTCCATTTAATGATCAGTACACCAATCCCACTTGGCTCACCAAATTTCGTTCTTCTAGGTTAAACCGTTCCTTTGCAGTAACCGTTTTCATGTTTAGGTTTCACTCTGTTTTCTCCTATATGGATACATGTAGTTGGAACTCTAAATCAAACAAGGTTTGTGCTAGCTCTTTGAAACTTGGCAAAATAATGTAGATCCAAGTTCTATCGCTATGGTTTGTGTCCTATTGAAGTAGCCCCAAGCAGAGACTGACGAGAATCACTTTCATTGAAAGGCGTTGCCAAGCTTCCAAAAATCTACTAGTTAAATGAAATCTCAGCAAACATTTTTTCACCCTATCTTGATGATACTTCCAGTTAATGATCAGTACACCAATCCCACTTGGCTCACCAAATTTCGTTCTTCTAGGTTAAACCGTTCCTTTGCAGTAACCCTTTTCATGTTTAGGTTTCACTCTGTTTTCTCCTATATGGATACATGTAGTTGGAACTCTAAATCAAACACGGTTTGTGCTAGCGCTTTGAAACTTTTCACAACAATATAGTTCCAAGTTCTATCCGCTATGGTTTGTGTCCTATTGAAGTAGCCCCAAGCAGAGACTGACGAGAATCACTTTCATTGAAAGGGTTGCCAAGCTTCCAAGAAACTACGAGTTTCCTGAAATCTCAGCAAACATTTTTTCACCCAATCTTGATGATACTTCCATTTAATGATCAGTACACCAATCCCACTTGGCTCACCAAATTTTTTGTTCTTCTAGGTTAAACCGTTCCTTTGCAGTAAACTGTTTTCATGTTTAGGTTTCACTCTGTTTTCTCCTATATGGATACATGTAGTTGGAACTCTAAATCAAACACGGTTTGTGCTAGCTCTTTGAAACTTGCAAAATAATGTAGAACCCAAGTTCTATCGCTATGGTTTGTGTCCTATTGAAGTAGCCCCCAAGCAGAGCTGACGAGAATCACTTTCATTGAAAGGGGTTGCCAAGCTTCCAAGAAACTACGAGTTTCCTGAATTCTCAGCAAACATTTTTTCACCCAATCTTGATGATACTTCCATTTAATGATCAGTAACACCAATCCCACTTGGCTCACCAAATTTCGTTCTTCTAGGTTAAACGTTCCTTTGCAGTAACCCTTTTCATGTTTAGGTTTCACTCTGTTTTCTCCTATATGGATATATGTAGTTGGAACTCTAAATCAAAGAAGGTTTGTGCTAGCTCTTTGAAACTTTCACAACAATATAGTTCCAAGTTCTATCGCTATGGTTTGTGTCCTATTGAAGTAGCCCCCAAGCAGAGACTGACGAGAATCACTTTCATTGAAAGGGGTTGCCAAGCTTCCAAAAAACTACTAGTTAAATGAAATCTCAGCAAACATTTTTTCACCCAATCTTGATGATACCTTCCATTTAATGATCAGTACACCCAATCCCACTTGGCTCACCAAATTTCGTTCTTCTAGGGTTAAACGTTCCTTTGCAGTAACCCTTTTCATATTTAGGTTTCACTCTGTTTTCTCCTATATGGATACATGTAGTTGGAACTCTAAATCAAACATGCTTTGTGCTAGCGCTTTGAAACTTTTCACAACAATATAGTTCCAAGTTCTATCGCTATGGTTTGTGTCCTATTGAAGTAGCCCCCAAGGCAGAGACTGACGAGAATCATTTCATTGAAAGGGGTTGCCAAGCTTCCAAAAAACACTACTAGATAAATGAAATCTCAGCAAACATTTTTTCACCCCAATCTTGATGATACTTCCATTTAATGATCAGTACACCAATCCCACTTGGGCTCACCAAATTTCGTTCTTCTAGGTTAAACCGTTCCTTTGCAGTAAACCTTTTCATGTTTAGGTTTCACTCTGTTTTCTCCTATATGGATACATGTAGTTGGAACTCTAAATCAAACACGGTTTGTGCTAGCGCTTTGGAAACTTTTCACAATAATATAGTTCCAAGTTCTATCGCTATGGTTTGTGTCCTATTGAAGTAGCCCCAAGGCAGAGACTGACGGAATCACTTTCATTGAAAGGGGTTGCCAAGCTTCCAAGAAACTACGAGTTTCCTGAAATCTCAGCAAACATTTTTTCACCCAATCTTGATGATACTTCATTTAATGATCAGTACACCAATCCCACTTGGGCTCACCAAATTTCGTTCTTCTAGGTTAAACCGTAACTTTGCAGTAACCGTTTTCATGTTTAGTTTCACTCTGTTTTCTCCTATATGGATAAATGTAGTTGGAACTCTAAATCAAACACGGTTTGTGCTAGCTCTTTGAAACTTGGCACAATAATGTAGTTCCAAGTTCTATCGCTTAGGTTTGTGTCCTATTGAAGTAGCCCAAGCAAGAGACATGATGAGAATCACTTTCATTGAAAGGGGTTGCCAAGCTTCCAAAAACTACGAGTTTCCTGAAATCTCAGCAAATATTTTTCACCCAATCTTGATGATACTTCCATTTAATGATCAGTACACCAATCCGACTTGGCTCACCAAAATTTCGTTCTTCTAGGTTAAACCGTTCCTTTGCAGTAACCGTTTTCATGTTTAGGTTTCACTATGTTTTCTCCTATATGGATACATGTAGTTGGAACTCTAAATCAAACACGGTTTCTGCTAGCTCTTTGAAACTTGGCACAATAATGTAGTTCCAAGTTCTATCGCTATGGTTTGTGTCCTATTTGAAGTAGCCCCCAGAAGAGACTGACGAGAATCACTTTCATTGAAAGGGGTTGCCAAGCTTCCCAAAAACTACTAGTTAATGAAATCTCAGCAAACATTTTTTCACCCAATCTTGATGATACTTCCATTTAATGATCAGTACACCAATCCCACTTGCTCACCAAATTTTCGTTCTTCTAGGTTAAACCGTTTCTTTTCCAGTAACTGTTTTCATGTTTAGGTTTCACTCGGTTTTCTCCTATATGGATACATGTAGTTGGAACTCTAAATCAAACACGGTTTGTGCTAGCTCTTTGAAACTTGGCAAATAATGTAGTTCCAAGTTCTATCGCTAAGGTTTGTGTCCTATTGAAGTAGCCCCAAGGCAGAGACTGACGAGAATCACTTTCATTGAAAGGGGTTGCCAAGCTTCCAAAAAGTACTAGTTAAATGAAATCTCAGCAAACATTTTTTCACCAAATCTTGATGATACTTCATTTAATGATCAGTACACCAATCCCACTTGGCTCACCAAATTTCGTTCTTCTAGGTTAAACCGTTCCTTTGCAGTAACCATTTTCATGTTGAGGTTTCACTCTGTTTTCTCCTATATGGATACATGTATTTGGAACTCTAAATCAAACACGGTTTGTGCTAGCTCTTTGAAACTTGGCACAATAATGTAGTACCAAGTTCTATCGCTAAGGTTTGTGTCCTATTGAAGTAGCCCCAAGCAGAGACTGATGAGAATCACTTTCATTGAAAGGGGTTGCCAAGCTTCCAAAAAACTACGAGTTTCCTGAAATCTCAGCAAATATTTTTTCACAGAATATTGATGATACTTCCATTTAATGATCAGTACACAATCCCGACTTGGCTCACCAAATTTCGTTTTTCTAGTTTAAACCGTTTCTTTTCTGTAACCCTTTTCATGTTTAGGTTTCACTCTGTTTTCTCCTATATGGATAATGCAGTTGGAACTCTAAATCAAACACGGTTTATGCTAGCTCTTTAGAACTTTGCAAAATAATGTAGTTCCAATTTCTATCGCTAAGGTTTGTGTCCTTTGGAAGTAGCCCAATGCAGAGACAGACGAGAATCACTTTCATTGAAAGGGGTTGCCAAGGTTCCATTAATATACGATTTCCTGAAATCTCAGCAAACATTTTTTCACCCAATCTTGATGATACTTCCATTTAATGATCAGTACACCAATCCCACTTGGCTCACCAAATTTCGTTCTTCTAGGTTAAACCGTTCCTTTGAAGTAACCGTTTTCATGTTTAGGTTTCACCTATGTTCTCTCCTATATGGATACATGTAGTTGGAACTCTAAAATCAAACACGGTTGTGCTAGCTCTTGAAACTTGGCACAATAATGTAGTTCCACGTTCTATCGCTATGGTTTGTGTCCTATTGAAGTAGCCCCCAAGCAGAGACTGACGAGAATCCCTTTCATTGAAAGGGGTTGCCAAGCTTCCAAAAATCTACGAGTTTCCTGAAATCTCAGCAAACATTTTTTCACCCAATCTTGATGGTACTTGCAGGTAATGATCAGTACACCAATCCCACTTGGCTCACCAAATTTCATTCTTCTAGGTTAAACCGTTACTTGCAGTAACCGTTTTCATGTTTAGGTTTCACTATGTTTTCTCCTATATGGATACATGTAGTTGGAAGTCTAAATCAAACACGGTTTGTGCTAGCTCTTTGAAACATGGCACAATAATATAGTTCCAAGTTCTATTGCTATGGTTTGTGTCCTATTGAAGTAGCCCCTTGCAGAGACTGACGAGATTCACTTTCATTGAAAGCAGTTGCCAAGCTTCCAAAACCTACGAGTTTCCTGAAATCTCAGCAACATTTTTTTCACCCTATCTTGATGATACTTGCAGGTAGTGATCAGTAGACGAATCCCACCTTCCTCACCAAATTTCGCTCTTCTAGGTTAAACCGTTCCTTTGCACTTACCGTTTTCATGTTTAGGTTTCACTCTGTTTTCTCCTATATGGATACATGTAGTTGGAAGTATAAATCAAACACGGTTTGTGCTAGCTCTTTGAAACTTGGCACAATAATGTAGTTCCAAGTTCTATCGCTATGGTTTGTGTACTATTGAAGTAGCCCCAAGCAGAGACAGACGAGAATCACTTTCATTGAAAGGGGTTGCCAAGCTTCCAAAAAACTACGAGTTTCCTGAAATCTCAGCAAAGATTTTTTCACCCAATCTTGATGATACTTCCATTTAATGATCAGTACACCAATCCACTTGGCTCACCAAATTTCGTTCTTCTAGGTTAAACCGTTCCTTTGCAGTAACCGTTTTCATGTTTAGGTTTCACTCTGTTTTCTCCTATATGGATACATATGTTGGAACTCTAAATCAAACACGGTTTGTGCTAGCTTCTTTGAAACTTGGCACAATAATGTAGTTCCAAGTTCTATCGCTAAGGTTTGTGTCCCTATTGATGTAGCCCCAAGCAGAGACTGATGAGAATCACTTTCATTGAAAGGGGTTGCCAAGCTTCCAAAAAACTACGAGTTTCCTGACATCTCAGCAAATATTTTTTCACCCAAATCTTGATGATACTTCCCTTTAATGATCAGTACACCAATCCCACTTGACTCACCAAATTTCGTTCTTCTAGTTTAAACCGTTTCTTTTCCTGTAACCCTTTTCATGTTTAGGTTTCACTCTGTTTTCCTCTATATGGATACATGTAGTTGGAACTCTAAATCAAACACGGTTTATGCTAGCTCTTTAGAACTTGGCAAAATAATGTAGTTCCAATTTCTATCGCTAAGGTTTGTGTCCTATTGAAGTAGCCCCATGCAGAGACAGAGGAGAATCACTTTCATTGAAAGGGGTTGCCAAGGTTCCAAAATATACGATTTTCCTGAAATCTCAGCAAACATTTTTCACCCAATCTTGATGATACTTCCATTTAATGATCAGTACACCAATCCCACTTGGCTCACCAAATTTCGTTCTTCTAGGTTAAAACCGTTCCTTTGCACTAACCGTTTTCATATTTAGGTTTCACTCTGTTTTCTCCTATATGGATACATGTAGTTGGAACTCTAAATCAAACACGGTTTGTGCTAGCTCTTTGAAACTTGGCACAATAATGTAGTTCCAAGTTCTATCGCTATGGTTTGTGTCCTATTGAAGTAGCCCCAAGCAGAGACTGACGAGAATCATTTTCATTGAAAGGGGTTGCCAAGCTTCCAAAAAACTACTAGTTAAATGAAATCTCAGCAAACATTTTTTCACCCAATCTTGATGATACTTCCCTTTAATGATCAGTACCCCAATCCCACTTGGCTCACCAAATTTCGTTCTTCTAGGTTAAACCGTTTCTTTTCAGTAACGTTTTGATGTTTAGGTTTCACTCTGTTTTCTCCTATATGGATACATGTAGTTGGAACTCTAAATCAAACAAGGTTTTGTGCTAGCTCTTTGAAACTTGGCAAAATAATGTAGTTCCAAGTTCTATCGCTATGGTTTGAGTCCTATTGAAGTAGCCCCAAGCAGAGACTGACGAGAATCACTTTCATTGAAAGTGGTTGCCAAGCTTCCAAAAATTACTAGTTAAATGAAATCTCAGCAAACATTTTTTCACCCAATCTTGATGATTCTTCGATTTAATGAATCAGTACACCAATCCCACTTGGCTCACAAAATTTCGTTCTTCTGGGTTAAACTTTCCTTTGCAGGAACTGTTTTCTTGTTTAGGTTTCACTCTGTTTTCTCCTATATGGATACATGTAGTTGGAACTCTAAATCAAACACGGTTTGTGCTAGCCCTTTGAAACTTGGCACAATAATGTAGTTCCAAGTTCTATCGCTATGGTTTGTGTCCTATTGAAGTAGCCCCAAGCAGAGACTGACGAGAATCACTTTCATTGAAAGGGGTTGCCAAGCTTCCCAAAAAACTACGAGTTTCCTGAAATCTCAGCAAATATTTTTTCACCCAATCTTGATGATACTTCCATTTAATGATCAGTACACCAATCCGACTTGGCTCACCAAATTACGTTCTTCTAGTTTAAACCGTTTCTTTTCTGTAACCCTTTTCATGTTTAGGTTTCACTCTGTTTTCTCCTATATGGATACATGCAGTTGGAACTCTAAATCAAACACGGTTTATGCTAGCTCTTTAGAACTTGGCAAAATAATGTAGTTCCAATTTCTATCGCTAAGGTCTGTGTCCTATTGAAGTAGCCCCATGCAGAGACAGACGAGAATCACTTTCATTGAAAGGGGTTGCCAAGGTTCCAAAAATATACGAGTTTCCTGAAATCTCAGCAAACATTTTTTCACCCAATCTTGATGATACTTCCATTTAATGATCAGTACACCAATCCCACTTGGCTCACCAAATTTCGTTCTTCTAGGTTAAACCGTTCCTTTGAAGTAACCGTTTTCATGTTTAGGTTTCACTATGTTCTCTCCTATATGGATACATGTAGTTGGAACTCTAAATCAAACACGGTTTGTGCTAGCTCTTTGAAACTTGGCACAATAATGTAGTTCCACGTTCTATCGCTATGGTTTGTGTCCTATTGAAGTAGCCCCAAGCAGAGACTGACGAGAATCACTTTCATTGAAAGGGGTTGCCAAGCTTCAAAAAACTACGAGTTTCCTGAAATCTCTGCAAATATTTTTTCACCCAATCTTGATGATACTTCCATTTAATGATCAGTACACCAATCCCACTTGGCTCACCAAATTTCATTCTTCTAGGTTAAACCGTTACTTTGCAGTAACCGTTTTCATGTTTAGGTTTCACTATGTTTTCTCCTATATGGATACATGTAGTTGGAAGTCTAAATCAAACACGGTTTGTGCTAGCTCTTTGAAACATGGCACAATAATATAGTTCCAAGTTCTATTGCTATGGTTTGTGTCCTATTGAAGTAGCCCCTTGCAGAGACTGACGAGATTCACTTTCATTGAAAGCAGTTGCCAAGCTTCCAAAAACCTACGAGTTTCCTGAAATCTCAGCAAACATTTTTTCACCCTATCTTGATGATACTTGCAGGTAGTGATCAGTAGACGAATCCCACCTGCCTCACCAAATTTCGCTCTTCTAGGTTAAACCGTTCCTTTGCAGTTACCGTTTTCATGTTTAGGTTTCACTCTGTTTTCTCCTATATGGATACATATAGTTGGAACTCTAAGTCAAACACGGTTTGTGCTAGCTCTTTGAAACTTTTCACAATAATGTAGTTCCAAGTTCTATTGCTATGGATTGTGTCCTATTGAAGTAGCCCCAAGCAGAGACTGACGAGAATCACTTTCATTGTAAGGGGTTGCCAAGCTTCCAAAAAACTACTAGTTAAATGAAATCTCAGCAAATATTTTTTCACCCAATCTTGATGATACTTCCATTTAATGATCAGTACACCAATCCCACTTGGCTCACCAAATTTCGTTCTTCTAGGTTAAACCGTTCCTTTGCAGTAACCGTTTTCATGTTTAGGTTTCACTCTGTTTTCTCCTATATGGATACATGTAGTTGGAACTCTAAATCAAACACGGTTTGTGCTAGCTCTTTGAAACTTGGCACAATAATGTAGTTCCAAGTTCTATCGCTATGGTTGTGTCCTATTGAAGTAGCCCCAAGCAGAGACTGACGAGATTCACTTTCATTATAAACGGTTGCCAAGCTTCCAAAAACCTACGAGTTTCCTGAAATCTCAGCAAACATTTTTTCACCCTATCTTGATGATACTTGCAGGTAGTGATCAGTAAACGAATCCCACCTGCCTCACCAAATTTCGCTCTTCTAGGTTAAACCGTTCCTTTGCAGTTACCGTTTTCATGTTTAGGTTTCACTCTGTTTTCTCCTATATGTATACAGGAAGTTGGAACTCTAAATCAAACACGGTTTGTGCTAGCTCTTTGAAACTTGGCACAATAATGTAGTTCCAAGTTCTATCGCTATGGTTTGTGTCCTATTGAATTTTCCCCAAGCAGAGACTGACGAGAATCACTTTCATTGAAAGGGTTTGCCAAGCTTCCAAAAAACTACGAGTTTCCTGAAATCTCAGCAAACATTTTTTCACCCAATCTTGATGATACTTCCATTTAATGATCAGTACACAAATCCCACTTGGCTCACCAAATTTCGTTCTTCTAGGCTAAACCGTTCCTTTGCAGTAACCGTTTTCATGTTTAGGTTTCACTCTGTTTTCTCCTATATGGATACATGTAGTTGGAACTCTAAATCAAACACGGTTTGTGCTAGCTCTTTGAAACTTGGCACAATAATGTAGTTCCAAGTTCTATCGCTATGGTTTGTGTCCTATTGAAGTAGCCCCAAGAAAAGACTGACGAGGATCACATTCATTGAAAGCGGATGCCAAGCTTCCAGAAAACTATGAGTTTCCTGAAATCCCAGCAAACATTTTTTCACCCAATCTTGATGATACTTCCATTTAATGATCAGTGCACCAATCCCACTGGACTCACCAAATTTCATTCTTCTAGGTTAAACCGTTCCTTTGCAGTAACCGTTTTCATGTTTAGGTTTCACTCTGTATTCTCCTATATGGAAACATGTATTTGGAACTCTAAATCAAACACGGTTTGTGCTAGCGCTTGGAAACTTGGCAAAATAATGTAGATCCAAGTTCTATCGCTATGGTTTGTTTCCTATTGAAGTAGCCCCAAGCAGAGACTGACGAGTATCACTTTCATTGAAAGGGGTTGCCAAGCTTCCAAAAAACTACTAGTTAAATGAAATCTCAGCAAAGATTTTTTCACCCAATCTTGATGATACTTCCATTTAATGATCAGTACACCAATCCCACTTGGCTCACCAAATTTCGTTCTTCTAGGTTAAACCGTTCCTTTGCAGTAACGTTTTGATGTTTAGGTTTCACTCTGTTTTCTCCTATATGGATACATGTAGTTGGAAGTCTAAATCAAACACGGTTTGTGCTAGCTCTTTGAAACTTGGCAAAATAATGTAGATCCAAGTTCTATCGCTATGGTTTGTGTCCTATTGAAGTAGCCCCAAGCAGAGACTGACGAGAATCACTTTCATTGAAAGGGGTTGCCAAGCTTCCAAAAAACTACTAGTTAAATGAAATCTCAGCAAACATTTTTTCACCCAATCTTGATGATACTTCCATTTAATAATCAGTACACCAATCCCACTTGGCTCACCAAATTTCATTCTTCTAGGTTAAACCGTTCCTTTGCAGTAACCCTTTTCATGTTTAGGTTTCACTCTGTGTTCTCCTATATGGATACATGTAGTTGGAACTCTAAATCAAACACGGTTTTTGCTAGCGCTTTGAAACTTTTCACAACAATATAGTTGCAAGTTCTATCGCGATGGTTTGTGTCCTATTGAAGTAGCCCCAAGCAGAGACTGACGAGAATCACTTTCATTGAAAGGGGTTGCCAAGCTTCCAAAAAACTACGAGTTTCCTGAAATCTCAGCAAAGATTTTTTCACCCAATCTTGATGATACTTCCATTTAATGATCAGTACACCAATCCCACTTGGCTCACCAAATTTCGTTCTTCTAGGTTAAACCGTTCCTTTGCAGTAACCGTTTTCATGTTTAGGTTTCACTCTGTTTTCTCCTATACGGATACATGTAGTTGGAACTCTAAATCAAACACGGTTTGTGCTAGCTCTTTGAAACTTTTCACAATAATGTAGTTCCAAGTTCTATTGCTATGGATTGTGTCCTATTGAAGTAGCCCCAAGCAGAGACTGACGAGATTCACTTTCATTGAAAGCAGTTGCCAAGCTTCCAAAAACCTACGAGTTTCCTGAAATCTCAGCAAACATTTTTTCACCCTATCTTGAAGATACTTGCAGGTAGTGATCAGTAGACGAATCCCACCTGCCTCACCAAATTTCGCTCTTCTAGGTTAAACCGTTCCTTTGCAGTTACCGTTTTCATGTTTAGGTTTCACTCTGTTTTCTCCTATATGGATACATATAGTTGGAACTCTAAGTCAAACACGGTTTGTGCTAGCTCTTTGAAACTTTTCACAATAATGTAGTTCCAAGTTCTATTGCTATGGATTGTGTCCTATTGAAGTAGCCCCAAGCAGAGACTGACGAGAATCACTTTCATTGTAAGGGGTTGCCAAGCTTCCAAAAAACTACTAGTTAAATGAAATCTCAGCAAATATTTTTTCACCCAATCTTGATGATACTTCCATTTAATGATCAGTACACCAATCCCACTTGGCTCACCAAATTTCGTTCTTCTAGGTTAAACCGTTCCTTTGCAGTAACCCTTTTCATGTTTAGGTTTCACTCTGTTTTCTCCTATATGGATACATGTAGTTGGAACTCTAAATCAAACACGGTTTGTGCTAGCTCTTTGAAACTTGGCACAATAATGTAGTTCCAAGTTCTATCGCTATGGTTGTGTCCTATTGAAGTAGCCCCAAGCAGAGACTGACGAGATTCACTTTCATTATAAACGGTTGCCAAGCTTCCAAAAACCTACGAGTTTCCTGAAATCTCAGCAAACATTTTTTCACCCTATCTTGATGATACTTGCAGGTAGTGATCAGTAAACGAATCCCACCTGCCTCACCAAATTTCGCTCTTCTAGGTTAAACCGTTCCTTTGCAGTTACCGTTTTCATGTTTAGGTTTCACTCTGTTTTCTCCTATATGTATACAGGAAGTTGGAACTCTAAATCAAACACGGTTTGTGCTAGCTCTTTGAAACTTGGCACAATAATGTAGTTCCAAGTTCTATCGCTATGGTTTGTGTCCTATTGAATTTTCCCCAAGCAGAGACTGACGAGAATCACTTTCATTGAAAGGGTTTGCCAAGCTTCCAAAAAACTACGAGTTTCCTGAAATCTCAGCAAACATTTTTTCACCCAATCTTGATGATACTTCCATTTAATGATCAGTACACAAATCCCACTTGGCTCACCAAATTTCGTTCTTCTAGGCTAAACCGTTCCTTTGCAGTAACCGTTTTCATGTTTAGGTTTCACTCTGTTTTCTCCTATATGGATACATGTAGTTGGAACTCTAAATCAAACACGGTTTGTGCTAGCTCTTTGAAACTTGGCACAATAATGTAGTTCCAAGTTCTATCGCTATGGTTTGTGTCCTATTGAAGTAGCCCCAAGAAAAGACTGACGAGGATCACATTCATTGAAAGCGGATGCCAAGCTTCCAGAAAACTATGAGTTTCCTGAAATCCCAGCAAACATTTTTTCACCCAATCTTGATGATACTTCCATTTAATGATCAGTGCACCAATCCCACTGGACTCACCAAATTTCATTCTTCTAGGTTAAACCGTTCCTTTGCAGTAACCGTTTTCATGTTTAGGTTTCACTCTGTATTCTCCTATATGGAAACATGTATTTGGAACTCTAAATCAAACACGGTTTGTGCTAGCGCTTGGAAACTTGGCAAAATAATGTAGATCCAAGTTCTATCGCTATGGTTTGTTTCCTATTGAAGTAGCCCCAAGCAGAGACTGACGAGTATCACTTTCATTGAAAGGGGTTGCCAAGCTTCCAAAAAACTACTAGTTAAATGAAATCTCAGCAAAGATTTTTTCACCCAATCTTGATGATACTTCCATTTAATGATCAGTACACCAATCCCACTTGGCTCACCAAATTTCGTTCTTCTAGGTTAAACCGTTCCTTTGCAGTAACGTTTTGATGTTTAGGTTTCACTCTGTTTTCTCCTATATGGATACATGTAGTTGGAAGTCTAAATCAAACACGGTTTGTGCTAGCTCTTTGAAACTTGGCAAAATAATGTAGATCCAAGTTCTATCGCTATGGTTTGTGTCCTATTGAAGTAGCCCCAAGCAGAGACTGACGAGAATCACTTTCATTGAAAGGGGTTGCCAAGCTTCCAAAAAACTACTAGTTAAATGAAATCTCAGCAAACATTTTTTCACCCAATCTTGATGATACTTCCATTTAATAATCAGTACACCAATCCCACTTGGCTCACCAAATTTCATTCTTCTAGGTTAAACCGTTCCTTTGCAGTAACCCTTTTCATGTTTAGGTTTCACTCTGTGTTCTCCTATATGGATACATGTAGTTGGAACTCTAAATCAAACACGGTTTTTGCTAGCGCTTTGAAACTTTTCACAACAATATAGTTGCAAGTTCTATCGCGATGGTTTGTGTCCTATTGAAGTAGCCCCAAGCAGAGACTGACGAGAATCACTTTCATTGAAAGGGGTTGCCAAGCTTCCAAAAAACTACGAGTTTCCTGAAATCTCAGCAAAGATTTTTTCACCCAATCTTGATGATACTTCCATTTAATGATCAGTACACCAATCCCACTTGGCTCACCAAATTTCGTTCTTCTAGGTTAAACCGTTCCTTTGCAGTAACCGTTTTCATGTTTAGGTTTCACTCTGTTTTCTCCTATACGGATACATGTAGTTGGAACTCTAAATCAAACACGGTTTGTGCTAGCTCTTTGAAACTTTTCACAATAATGTAGTTCCAAGTTCTATTGCTATGGATTGTGTCCTATTGAAGTAGCCCCAAGCAGAGACTGACGAGAATCACTTTCATTGTAAGGGGTTGCCAAGCTTCCAAAAAACTACTAGTTAAATGAAATCTCAGCAAACATTTTTTCACCCAATCTTGATGATACTTCCATTTAATAATCAGTACACCAATCCCACTTGGCTCACCAAATTTCATTCTTCTAGGTTAAACCGTTCCTTTGCAGTAACCCTTTTCATGTTTAGGTTTCACTCTGTTTTCTCCTATATGGATACATGTAGTTGGAACTCTAAATCAAACACGGTTTGTGCTAGCGCTTTGAAACTTTTCACAACAATATAGTTGCAAGTTCTATCGCGATGGTTTGTGTCCTATTGAAGTAGCCCCAAGCAGAGACTGACGAGAATCACTTTCATTGAAAGGGGTTGCCAAGCTTCCAAAAAACTACGAGTTTCCTGAAATCTCAGCAAAGATTTTTTCACCCAATCTTGATGATACTTCCATTTAATGATCAGTACACCAATCCCACTTGGCTCACCAAATTTCGTTCTTCTAGGTTAAACCGTTCCTTTGCAGTAACCGTTTTCATGTTTAGGTTTCACTCTGTTTTCTCCTATACGGATACATGTAGTTGGAACTCTAAATCAAACACGGTTTGTGCTAGCTCTTTGAAACTTTTCACAATAATGTAGTTCCAAGTTCTATTGCTATGGATTGTGTCCTATTGAAGTAGCCCCAAGCAGAGACTGACGAGAATCACTTTCATTGAAAGGGGTTGCCAAGCTTCCAAAAAACTACGAGTTTCCTGAAATCTCAGCTATCATTTTTTCACCCAATCTTGATGATACTTCCATTTAATGATCAGTACACCAATCCCACTTGGCTCACCAAATTTCGTTCTTCTAGGTTAAACCGTTCCTTTGCAGTAACCGTTTTCATGTTTAGGTTTCACTCTGTTTTCTCCTATATGGATACATGTAGTTGGAACTCTAAATCAAACACGGTTTGTGCTAGCTCTTTGAAACTTGGCAAAATAATGTAGATCCAAGTTCTATCGCTATGGTTTGTGTCCTATTGAAGTAGCCCCAAGCAGAGACTGATGAGAATCACTTTCATTGAAAGGGGTTGCCAAGCTTCCAAAAAACTACTAGTTAAATGAAATCTCAGCAAACATTTTTTCACCCAATCTTGATGATACTTCAATTTAATGATCAGTACACCAATCCCACTTGGCTCACCAAATTTCGTTCCTCTAGGTTAAACCGTTCCTTTGCAGTAACCGTTTTCATGTTTAGGTTTCACTCTGTTTTCTCCTATATGGATACATGTAGTTGGAACTCTAAATCAAAGAAGGTTTGTGCTAGTTCTTTGAAACTTGGCAAAATAATGTAGATCCAAGTTCTATCGCTATGGTTTGTGTCCTATTGAAGTAGCCCCAAGCAGAGACTGACGAGAATCACTTTCATTGAAAGGGGTTGCCAAGCTTCCAAAAAACTACGAGTTTCCAGAAATCTCAGCAAACATTTTTTCACCCAATCTTGATGATACTTCCATTTAATGATCAGTACACCAATCCCACTTGGCTCACCAAATTTCGTTCTTCTAGGTTAAACCGTTCCTTTGCAGTAACCCTTTTCATGTTTAGGTTTCACTCTGTTTTCTCCTATATGGATACATGTAGTTGGAACTCTAAATCAAACACGGTTTCTGCTAGCGGTTTGAAACTTTTCACAATAATATAGTTCCAAGTTCTATCGCTATGCTTTGTGTCCTATCGAAGTAGCCCCAAGCAGAGACTGACCAGAATCACTTTCATTGAAAGGGGTTGCCAAGCTTCCAAAAAACTACTAGTTAAATGAAATCTCAGCAAACATTTTTTCACCCAATCTTGATGATACTTCCATTTAATGATCAGTACACCAATCCCACTTGGCTCACCAAATTTCGTTCTTCTAGGTTAAACCGTTCCTTTGCAGTAACCGTTTTCATGTTTAGGTTTCACTCTGTTTTCTCCTATACGGATACATGTAGTTGGAACTCTAAATCAAACACGGTTTGTGCTAGCTCTTTGAAACTTTTCACAATAATGTAGTTCCAAGTTCTATTGCTATGGATTGTGTCCTATTGAAGTAGCCCCAAGCAGAGACTGACGAGAATCACTTTCATTATAAACGGTTGCCATGCTTCCAAAAACCTACGAGTTTCCTGAAATCTCAGCAAACATTTTTTCACCCTATCTTGATGATACTTGCAGGTAGTGATCGGTAAACGAATCCCACCTGCCTCACCAAATTTCGCTCTTCTAGGTTAAACCGTTCCTTTGCAGTTACCGTTTTCATGTGTAGGTTTCACTCTGTTTTCTCCTATATGTATACAGGAAGTTGGAACTCTAAATCAAACACGGTTTGTGCTAGCTCTTTGAAACTTGGCACAATAATGTAGTTCCAAGTTCTATCGCTATGTTTTGTGTCCTATTGAATTTTCCCCAAGCAGAGACTGACGAGAATCACTTTCATTGAAAGGGTTTGCCAAGCTTCCAAAAAACTACGAGTTTCCTGAAATCTCAGCAAACATTTTTTCACCCAATCTTGATGATACTTCCATTTCCATTTAATGATCAGTACACAAATCCCACTTGGCTCACCAAATTTCGTTCTTCTAGGTTAAACCGTTCCTTTGCAGTAACCGTTTTCATGTTTAGGTTTCACTCTGTTTTCTCCTATATGGATACATGTAGTTGGAACTCTAAATCAAACACGGTTGTGCTAACTCTTTGAAACTTGGCACAATAATGTAGTTCCAAGTTCTATCGCTATGGTTTGTGTCCTATTGAAGTAGCCCCAAGAAGAGACTGACGAGGATCACATTCATTGAAAGCGGATGCCAAGCTTCCAGAAAACTATGAGTTTCCTGAAATCTCAGCAAACGTTTTTTCACCCAATCTTGATGATACTTCCATTTAATGATCAGTGCACCAATCCCACTGGACTCACCAAATTTCATTCTTCTAGGTTAAACCGTTCCTTTGCAGTAACCGTTTTCATGTTTAGGTTTCACTCTGTATTCTCCTATATGGAAACATGTATTTGGAACTCTAAATCAAACACGGTTTGTGCTAGCGCTTGGAAACTTGGCAAAATAATGTAGATCCAAGTTCTATCGCTATGGTTTGTTTCCTATTGAAGTAGCCCCAAGCAGAGACTGACGAGAATCACTTTCATTGAAAGGGGTTGCCAAGCTTCCAAAAAACTACTAGTTAAATGAAATCTCAGCAAACATTTTTTCACCCAATCTTGATGATACTTCCATTTAATGATCAGTACACCAATCCCACTTGGCTCACCAAATTTCGTCTTCTAGGTTAAACCGTTCCTTTGCAGTAACCGTTTTCATGTTTAGGTTTCACTCTGTTTTCTCCTATATGGATACATGTAGTTGGAACTCTAAATCAAACACGGTTTGTGCTAGCTCTTTGAAACTTGGCAAAACAAAGTAGATCCAAGTTCTATCGCTATGGTTTGTGTCCTATTGAAGTAGCCCCAAGCAGAGACTGATGAGAATCACTTTCATTGAAAGGGGTTGCCAAGCTTCCAAAAAACTACGAGTTAAATGAAATCTCAGCAAACATATTTCACCCCATCTTGATGATACTTCCATTTAATGATCAGTACACCAATCCCACTTGGCTCACCAAATTTCGTTCCTCTAGGTTAAACCGTTCCTTTGCAGTAACCGTTTTCATGTTTAGGTTTCACTCTGTTTTCTCCTATATGGATACATGTAGTTGGAACTCTAAATCAAACACGGTTTGTGCTAGCGCTTTGAAACTTGGCAAAATAATGTAGATCCAAGTTCTATCGCTATGGTTTGTGTCCTATTGAAGTAGCCCCAAGCAGAGACTGACGAGAATCACTTTCATTGAAAGGGGTTGCCAAGCTTCCAAAAAACTACTAGTTAAATGAAATCTCAGCAAACATTTTTTTCACCCAATCTTGATGATACTTCCATTTAATGATCAGTACACCAATCCCACTTGGCTCACCAAATTTCGTTCTTCTAGGTTAAACCGTTCCTTTTCAGTAACGTTTTGATGTTTAGGTTTCACTCTGTTTTCTCCTATATGGATACATGTAGTTGGAACTCTAAATCAAACACGGTTTGTGCTAGCTCTTTGAAACTTGGCAAAATAAAGTAGATCCAAGTTCTATCGCTATGGTTTGTGTCCTATTGAAGTAGCCCCAAGCAGAGACTGACGAGAATCACTTTCATTGAAAGGGGTTGCCAAGCTTCCAAAAAACTACGAGTTTCCTGAAATCTCAGCAAACATTTTTTCACCCAATCTTGATGATACTTCCATTTAATGATCAGTACACCAATCCCACTTGGCTCACCAAATTTCGTTCCTCTAGGTTAAACCGTTCCTTTGCAGTAACCGTTTTCATGTTTAGGTTTCACTCTGTTTTCTCCTATATGGATACATGTAGTTGGAACTCTAAATCAAACACGGTTTGTGCTAGCTCTTTGAAACTTGGCAAAATAATGTAGTTCCAAGTTCTATCGCTATGGTTTGTGTCCTATTGAAGTAGCCCCAAGCAGAGACTGACGAGAATCACTTTCATTGAAAGGGGTTGCCAAGCTTCCAAAAAACTACGAGTTTCCAGAAATCTCAGCAAACATTTTTTTCACCCCATCTTGATGATACTTCCATTTAATGATCAGTACACCAATCCCACTTGGCTCACCAAATTTCGTTCTTCTAGGTTAAACCGTTCCTTTGCAGTAACCGTTTTCATGTTTAGGTTTCACTCTGTTTTCTCCTATATGGATACATGTAGTTGGAACTCTAAATCAAACACGGTTTCTGCTAGCGGTTTGAAACATTTCACAATAATATAGTTCCAAGTTCTATCGCTATGGTTTGTGTCCTATTGAAGTAGCCCCAAGCAGAGACTGACGAGAATCACTTTCATTGAAAGGGGTTGCCAAGCTTCCAAAAAACTACTAGTTAAATGAAATCTCAGCAAACATTTTTTCACCCAATCTTGATGATACTTCCATTTAATGATCAGTACACCAATCCCACTTGGCTCACCAAATTTCGTTCTTCTAGGTTAAACCGTTCCTTTGCAGTAACCGTTTTCATGTTTAGGTTTCACTCTGTTTTCTCCTATATGGATACATGTAGTTGGAACTCTAAATCAAAGAAGGTTTGTGCTAGCTCTTTGAAACTTGGCAAAATAATGTAGATCCAAGTTCTATCGCTATGGTTTGTGTCCTATTGAAGTAGCCCCAAGCAGAGACTGACGAGAATCACTTTCATTGAAAGGGGTTGCCAAGCTTCCAAAAAACTACGAGTTTCCTGAAATCTCAGCAAACATTTTTTCACCCAATCTTGATGATACTTCCATTTAATGATCAGTACACCAATCCCACTTGGCTCACCAAATTTCGTTCTTCTAGGTTAAACCGTTCCTTTGCAGTAACCGTTTACATGTTTAGGTTTCACTCTGTTTTCTCCTATATGGATACATGTAGTTGGAAGTCTATATCAAACACGGTTTGTGCTAGCTCTTTGAAACTTGGCAAAATAATGTAGATCCAAGTTCTATCGCTTTGGTTTGTGTCCTATTGAAGTAGCCCCAAGCAGAGACTGACGAGAATCACTTTCATTGAAAGGGGTTGCCAAGCTTCCAAAAAACTACGAGTTTCCTGAAATCTCAGCAAACATTTTTTCACCCAATATTGATGATACTTCCATTTAATGATCAGTACACCAATCAGACTTGGCTCACCAAATTTCGTTCTTCTAGGTTAAACCGTTCCTTTGCAGTAACCCTTTTCATGTTTAGGTTTCACTCTGTTTTCTCCTATATGGATACATGTAGTTGGAACTCTAAATCAAACACGGTTTGTGCTAGCGCTTTGAAACTTTTCACAACAATATAGTTCCAAGTTCTATCGGTATGGTTTGTGTCCTATTGAAGTACCCCAAGCAGAGACTGACGAGAATCACTTTCATTGAAAGGGGTTGCCAAGCTTCCAAAAAACTACGAGTTTCCTGAAATCTCAGCAAACATTTATTCACCCAATCTTGATGATACTTCCATTTAATGATCAGTACACCAATCCCACTTGGCTCACCAAATTTCGTTCTTCTAGGTTAAACCGTTTCTTTGCAGTAACCGTTTTCATGTTTAGGTTTCATTCTGTTTTCTCCTATATGGATACATGTAGTTGGAACTCTAAATCAAACACGGTTTGTGCTAGCGCTTTGAAACTTTTCACAACAATATAGTTCCAAGTTCTATCGCTATGGTTTGTGTCCTATTGAAGTAGCCCCAAGCAGAGACTGACGAGAATCACTTTCATTGAAAGGGGTTGCCAAGCTTCCAAGAAACTACGAGTTTCCTGAAATCTCAGCAAACATTTTTTCACCCAATCTTGATGATACTTCCATTTAATGATCAGTACACCAATCCCACTTGGCTCACCAAGTTTCGTTCTTCTAGGTTAAACCGTTCCTTTGCAGTAACCGTTTTCATGTTTAGGTTTCACTCTGTTTTCTCCTATATGGATACATGTAGTTGGAACTCTAAATCAAACACGGTTTGTGCTAGCTCTTTGAAACTTGGCAAAATAATGTAGATCCAAGTTCTATCGCTATGGTTTGTGTCCTATTGAAGTAGCCCCAAGCAGAGACTGACGAGAATCACTTTCATTGAAAGGGGTTGCCAAGCTTCCAAAAAACTACGAGTTTCCTGAAATCTCAGCTATCATTTTTTCACCCAATCTTGATGATACTTCCATTTAATGATCAGTACACCAATCCCACTTGGCTCACCAAATTTCGTTCTTCTAGGTTAAACCGTTCCTTTGCAGTAACCGTTTTCATGTTTAGGTTTCACTCTGTTTTCTCCTATATGGATACATGTAGTTGGAACTCTAAATCAAACACGGTTTGTGCTAGCTCTTTGAAACTTGGCAAAATAATGTAGATCCAAGTTCTATCGCTATGGTTTGTGTCCTATTGAAGTAGCCCGAAGCAGAGACTGATGAGAATCACTTTCATTGAAAGGGGTTGCCAAGCTTCCAAAAAACTACTAGTTAAATGAAATCTCAGCAAACATTTTTTCACCCAATCTTGATGATACTTCAATTTAATGATCAGTACACCAATCCCACTTGGCTCACCAAATTTCGTTCCTCTAGGTTAAACCGTTCCTTTGCAGTAACCGTTTTCATGTTTAGGTTTCACTCTGTTTTCTCCTATATGGATACATGTAGTTGGAACTCTAAATCAAAGAAGGTTTGTGCTAGCTCTTTGAAACATGGCAAAATAATGTAGATCCAAGTTCTATCGCTATGGTTTGTGTCCTATTGAAGTAGCCCCAAGCAGAGACTGACGAGAATCACTTTCATTGAAAGGGGTTGCCAAGCTTCCAAAAAACTACGAGTTTCCAGAAATCTCAGCAAACATTTTTTCACCCAATCTTGATGATACTTCCATTTAATGATCAGTACACCAATCCCACTTGGCTCACCAAATTTCGTTCTTCTAGGTTAAACCGTTCCTTTGCAGTAACCCTTTTCATGTTTAGGTTTCACTCTGTTTTCTCCTATATGGATACATGTAGTTGGAACTCTAAATCAAACACGGTTTCTGCTAGCGGTTTGAAACTTTTCACAATAATATAGTTCCAAGTTCTATCGCTATGCTTTGTGTCCTATCGAAGTAGCCCCAAGCAGAAACTGACCAGAATCACTTTCATTGAAAGGGGTTGCCAAGCTTCCAAAAAACTACTAGTTAAATGAAATCTCAGCAAACATTTTTTCACCCAATCTTGATGATACTTCCATTTAATGATCAGTACACCAATCCCACTTGGCTCACCAAATTTCGTTCTTCTAGGTTAAACCGTTCCTTTGCAGTAACCGTTTTCATGTTTAGGTTTCACTCTGTTTTCTCCTATATGTATACATGTAGTTGGAACTCTAAATCAAACACGGTTTGTGCTAGCTCTTTGAAACTTGGCACAATAATGTAGTTCCAAGTTCTATCGCTATGGTTGTGTCCTATTGAAGTAGCCCCAAGCAGAGACTGACGAGAATCACTTTCATTATAAACGGTTGCCATGCTTCCAAAAACCTACGAGTTTCCTGAAATCTCAGCAAACATTTTTTCACCCTATCTTGATGATACTTGCAGGTAGTGATCGGTAAACGAATCCCACCTGCCTCACCAAATTTCGCTCTTCTAGGTTAAACCGTTCCTTTGCAGTTACCGTTTTCATGTGTAGGTTTCACTCTGTTTTCTCCTATATGTATACAGCAAGTTGGAACTCTAAATCAAACACGGTTTGTGCTAGCTCTTTGAAACTTGGCACAATAATGTTGTTCCAAGTTCTATCGCTATGTTTTGTGTCCTATTGAATTTTCCCCAAGCAGAGACTGACGAGAATCACTTTCATTGAAAGGGTTTGCCAAGCTTCCAAAAAACTACGAGTTTCCTGAAATCTCAGCAAACATTTTTCACCCAATCTTGATGATACTTCCATTTCCATTTAATGATCAGTACACAAATCCCACTTGGCTCACCAAATTTCGTTCTTCTAGGTTAAACCGTTCCTTTGCAGTAACCGTTTTCATGTTTAGGTTTCACTCTGTTTTCTCCTATATGGATACATGTAGTTGGAACTCTAAATCAAACACGGTTTGTGCTAGCTCTTTGAAACTTGGCACAATAATGTAGTTCCAAGTTCTATCGCTATGGTTTGTGTCCTATTGAAGTAGCCCCAAGAAGAGACTGACGAGGATCACATTCATTGAAAGCGGATGCCAAGCTTCCAGAAAACTATGAGTTTCCTGAAATCTCAGCAAACGTTTTTTCACCCAATCTTGATGATACTTCCATTTAATGATCAGTGCACCAATCCCACTGGACTCACCAAATTTCATTCTTCTAGGTTAAACCGTTCCTTTGCAGTAACCGTTTTCATGTTTAGGTTTCACTCTGTATTCTCCTATATGGAAACATGTATTTGGAACTCTAAATCAAACACGGTTTGTGCTAGCGCTTGGAAACTTGGCAAAATAATGTAGATCCAAGTTCTATCGCTATGGTTTGTTTCCTATTGAAGTAGCCCCAAGCAGAGACTGACGAGAATCACTTTCATTGAAAGGGGTTGCCAAGCTTCCAAAAAACTACTAGTTAAATGAAATCTCAGGAAACATTTTTTCACCCAATCTTGATGATACCTCCATTTAATGATCAGTACACCAATCCCACTTGGCTCACCAAATTTCGTCTTCTAGGTTAAACCGTTCCTTTGCAGTAACCGTTTTCATGTTTAGGTTTCACTCTGTTTTCTCCTATATGGATACATGTAGTTGGAACTCTAAATCAAACACGGTTTGTGCTAGCTCTTTGAAACTTGGCAAAATAAAGTAGATCCAAGTTCTATCGCTATGGTTTGTGTCCTATTGAAGTAGCCCCAAGCAGAGACTGACGAGAATCACTTTCATTGAAAGGGGTTGCCAAGCTTCCAAAAAACTACTAGTTAAATGAAATCTCAGCAAACATTTTTTCACCCAATCTTGATGATACTTCCATTTAATGATCAGTACACCAATCCCACTTGGCTCACCAAATTTCGTTCTTCTAGGTTAAACCGTTCCTTTGCAGTAACCGTTTTCATGTTTAGGTTTCACTCTGTTTTCTCCTATATGGATACATGTAGTTGGAACTCTAAATCAAACAAGGTTTGTGCTAGCTCTTTGAAACTTGGCAAAATAATGTAGATCCAAGTTCTATCGCTATGGTTTGTGTCCTATTGAAGTAGCCCCAAGCAGAGACTGTCGAGAATCACTTTCATTGAAAGGGGTTGCCAAGCTTCCAAAAAACTACGAGTTTCCTGAAATCTCAGCAAACATTTTTTCACCCAATCTTGATGATACTTCCATTTAATGATCAGTACACCAATCCCACTTGGCTCACCAAATTTCGTTCCTCTAGGTTAAACCGTTCCTTTGCAGTAACCGTTTTCATGTTTAGGTTTCACTCTGTTTTCTCCTATATGGATACATGTAGTTGGAACTCTAAATCAAACACGGTTTGTGCTAGCTCTTTGAAACTTGGCAAAATAATGTAGATCCAAGTTCTATCGCTATGGTTTGTGTCCTATTGAAGTAGCCCCAAGCAGAGACTGACGAGAATCACTTTCATTGAAAGGGGTTGCCAAGCTTCCAGAAAACTACGAGTTTCCAGAAATCTCAGCAAACATTTTTTCACCCAATCTTGATGATACTTCCATTTAATGATCAGTACACCAATCCCACTTGGCTCACCAAATTTCGTTCTTCTAGGTTAAACCGTTCCTTTGCAGTAACCGTTTTCATGTTTAGGTTTCACTCTGTTTTCTCCTATATGGATACATGTAGTTGGAACTCTAAATCAAACACGGTTTGTGCTAGCGGTTTGAAACTTTTCACAATAATATAGTTCCAAGTTCTATCGCTATGGTTTGTGTCCTATTGAAGTAGCCCCAAGCAGAGACTGACGAGAATAACTTTCATTGAAAGGGGTTGCCAAGCTTCCAAAAAACTACTAGTTAAATGAAATCTCAGCAAACACTTTTTCACCCAATCTTGATGATACTTCCATTTAATGATCAGTACACCAATCCCACTTGGCTCACCAAATTTCGTTCTTCTAGGTTAAACCGTTCCTTGCAGTAACCGGTTTACATGTTTAGGTTTCACTCTGTTTTCTCCTATATGGATACATGTAGTTGGAACTCTAAATCAAACAAGGTTTGTGCTAGCTCTTTGAAACTTGGCAAAATAATGTAGATCCAAGTTCTATTGCTATGGTTTGTGTCCTATTGAAGTAGCCCCAAGCAGAGACTGACGAGAATCACTTTCATTGAAAGGGGTTGCCAAGCTTCCAAAAAACTACTAGTTAAATGAAATCTCAGCAAACATTTTTTCACCCAATCTTGATGATACTTCCATTTAATGATCAGTACACCAATCCCACTTGGCTCACCAAATTTCGTTCTTCTAGGTTAAACCGTTCCTTTGCAGTAACCCTTTTCATGTTTAGGTTTCACTCTGTTTTCTCCTATATGGATACATGTAGTTGGAACTCTAAATCAAACACGGTTTGTGCTAGCGCTTTGAAACTTTTCACAACAATATAGTTGCAAGTTCTATCGCTATGGTTTGTGTCCTATTGAAGTAGCCCCAAGCAGAGACTGACGAGAATCACTTTCATTGAAAGGGGTTGCCAAGCTTCCAAAAAACTACGAGTTTCCTGAAATCTCAGCAAACATTTTTTCACCCAAACTTGATGATACTTCCATTTAATGATCAGTACACCAATCCCACTTGGCTCACCAAATTTCGTTCTTCTAGGTTAAACCGTTCCTTTTCAGTAACGTTTTGATGTTTAGGTTTCACTCTGTTTTCTCCTATATGGATACATGTAGTTGGAACTCTAAATCAAACACGGTTTGTGCTAGCGCTTTGAAACATTTCACAACAATATAGTTCCAAGTTCTATCGCTATGGTTTGTGTCCTATTGAAGTAGCCCCAAGCAGAGACTGACGAGTATCACTTTTATTGAAAGGGGTTGCCAAGCTTCCAAGAAACTACGAGTTTCCTGAATTCTCAGCAAACATTTTTTCACCCAATCTTGATGATACTTCCATTTAATGATCAGTACACCAATCCCACTTGGCTCACCAAATTTCGTTCTTCTAGGTTAAACCGTTCCTTTGCAGTAACCGTTTTCATGTTTAGGTTTCACTCTGTTTTCTCCTATATGGATACATGTAGTTGGAACTCTAAAACAAACACGGTTTGTGCTAGCTCTTTGAAACTTTTCACAACAATATAGTTCCAAGTCCTATCGCTATGGTTTGTGTCCTATTGAAGTAGCCCCAAGCAGAGACTGACGAGAATCACTTTCATTGAAAGGGGTTGCCAAGCTTCCAAAAAACTACTAGTTAAATGAAATCTCAGCAAACATTTTTTCACCCAATCTTGATGATACTTCCATTTAATGATCAGTACACCAATCCCACTTGGCTCACCAAATTTCGTTCTTCTAGGTTAAACCGTTCCTTTGCAGTAACCGTTTTCATGTTTAGGTTTCAGTCTGTTTTCTCCTATATGGATACATGTAGTTGGAACTCTAAATCAAACACAGTTTGTGCTAGCTCTTTGAAACTTGGCAAAATAATGTAGATCCAAGTTCTATCGCTATGGTTTGTGTCCTATTGAAGTAGCCCCAAGCAGAGACTGACGAGAATCACTTTCATTGAAAGGGGTTTCCAAGCTTCCAAAAAACTACTAGTTAAATGAAATCTCAGCAAACATTTTTTCACCCAATCTTGATGATACTTCCATTTAATGATCAGTACACCAATCCCACTTGGCTCACCAAATTTCGTCTTCTAGGTTAAACCGTTCATTTGCAGTAACCGTTTTCATGTTTAAGTTTCACTCTGTTTTCTCCTATATGGATACATGTAGTTGGAACTCTAAATCAAACACGGTTTGTGCTAGCGCTTTGAAACTTTTCACAACAATATAGTTCCAAGTTCTATCGCTATGGTTTGTGTCCTATTGAAGTAGCCCCAAGCAGAGACTGACGAGAATCACTTTCATTGAAAGGGGTTGCCAAGCTTCCAAAAAACTACTAGTTAAATGAAATCTCAGCAAACATTTTTTCACCCAATCTTGATGATACTTCCATTTAATGATCAGTACACCAATCCCACTTGGCTCACCAAATTTCGTTCTTCTAGGTTAAACCGATCCTTTGCAGTAACGCTTTGATGTTTAGGTTTCACTCTGTTTTCTCCTATATGGATACATGTAGTTGGAACTCTAAATCAAACACGGTTTGTGCTAGCGCTTTGAAACTTGGCAAAATAATGTAGATCCAAGTTCTATCGGTATGGTTTGTGTCCTATTGAAGTAGCCCCAAGCAGAGACTGACGAGAATCACTTTCATTGAAAGGGGTTGCCAAGCTTCCAATAAACTACGAGTTTCCTGAAATCTCAGCAAACATTTTTTCACCCAATCTTGATGATACTTCCATTTAATGATCAGTACACCAATCCCACTTGGCTCACCAAATTTCGTTCTTCTAGGTTAAACCGTTCCTTTGCAGTAACCCTTTTCATGTTTAGGTTTCACTCTGTTTTCTCCTATATGGATACATGTAGTTGGAACTCTAAATCAAACACGGTTTGTGCTAGCGCTTTGAAACTTTTCACAACAATATAGTTCCAAGTTCTATCGCTATGGTTTGTGTCCTATTGAAGTAGCCCCAAGCAGAGACTGACGAGAATCACTTTCATTGAAAGGGGTTGCCAAGCTTCCAAGAAACTACGAGTTTCCTGAATTCTCAGCAAACATTTTTTTCACCCAATCTTGATGATACTTCCATTTAATGATCAGTACACCAATCACACTTGGCTCACCAAATTTCGTTCTTCTAGGTTAAACCCTTCCTTTTCAGTAACGTTTTGATGTTTAGGTTTCACTCTGTTTTCTCCTATATGGATACATGTAGTTGGAAGTCTAAATCAAACACGGTTTGTGCTAGCTCTTTGAAACTTGGCAAAATAATGTAGATCCAAGTTCTATCGCTATGGTTTGTGTCCTATTGAAGTAGCCCCAAGCAGAGACTGATGAGAATCACTTTCATTGAAAGGGGTTGCCAAGCTTCCAAAAAACTACTAGTTAAATGAAATCTCAGCAAACATTTTTCACCCAATCTTGATGATACTTCCATTTAATGATCAGTACACCAATCCCACTTGGCTCACCAAATTTCGTTCTTCTAGGTTAAACCGTTCCTTTGCAGTAACCGTTTTCATGTTTAGGTTTCACTCTGTTTTCTCCTATATGGATACATGTAGTTGGAACTCTAAATCAAACACGGTTTGTGCTAGCGCTTTGAAACTTTTCACAACAATATAGTTCCAAGTTCTATCGCTATGGTTTGTGTCCTATTGAAGTAGCCCCAAGCAGAGACTGACGAGAATCACTTTCATTGAAAGGGGTTGCCAAGCTTCCAAGAAACTACGAGTTTCCTGAAATCTCAGCAAACATTTTTTCACCCAATCTTGATGATACTTCCATTTAATGATCAGTACACCAATCCCACTTGGCTCACCAAATTTCGTTCTTCTAGGTTAAACCGTTCCTTTGCTGTAACCGTTTTCATGTTTAGGTTTCACTCTGTTTTCTCCTATATGGATACATGTAGTTGGAACTCTAAATCAAACACGGTTTGTGCTAGCTCTTTGATACTTGGCAAAATAATGTAGATCCAAGTTCTATCGCTATGGTTTGTGTCCTATTGAAGTAGCCCCAAGCAGAGACTGACGAGAATCACTTTCATTGAAAGGGGTTTCCAAGCTTCCAAAAAACTACTAGTTAAATGAAATCTCAGCAAACATTTTTTCACCCCATCTTGATGATACTTCCATTTAATGATCAGTACACCAATCCCACTTGGCTCACCAAATTTCGTTCCTCTAGGTTAAACCGTTCCTTTGCAGTAACCGTTTTCATGTTTAGGTTTCACTCTGTTTTCTCCTATATGGATACATGTAGTTGGAACTCTAAATCAAACACGGTTTGTGCTAGCGCTTTGAAACTTGGCAAAATAATGTAGATCCAAGTTCTATCGCTATGGTTTGTGTCCTATTGAAGTAGCCCCAAGCAGAGACTGACGAGAATCACTTTCATTGAAAGGGGTTGCCAAGCTTCCAAAAAACTACTAGTTAAATGAAATCTCAGCAAACATTTTTTTCACCCAATCTTGATGATACTTCCATTTAATGATCAGTACACCAATCCCACTTGGCTCACCAAATTTCGTTCTTCTAGGTTAAACCGTTCCTTTTCAGTAACGTTTTGATGTTTAGGTTTCACTCTGTTTTCTCCTATATGGATACATGTAGTTGGAACTCTAAATCAAACACGGTTTGTGCTAGCTCTTTGAAACTTGGCAAAATAAAGTAGATCCAAGTTCTATCGCTATGGTTTGTGTCCTATTGAAGTAGCCCCAAGCAGAGACTGACGAGAATCACTTTCATTGAAAGGGGTTGCCAAGCTTCCAAAAAACTACGAGTTTCCTGAAATCTCAGCAAACATTTTTTCACCCAATCTTGATGATACTTCCATTTAATGATCAGTACACCAATCCCACTTGGCTCACCAAATTTCGTTCCTCTAGGTTAAACCGTTCCTTTGCAGTAACCGTTTTCATGTTTAGGTTTCACTCTGTTTTCTCCTATATGGATACATGTAGTTGGAACTCTAAATCAAACACGGTTTGTGCTAGCTCTTTGAAACTTGGCAAAATAATGTAGATCCAAGTTCTATCGCTATGGTTTGTGTCCTATTGAAGTAGCCCCAAGCAGAGACTGACGAGAATCACTTTCATTGAAAGGGGTTGCCAAGCTTCCAAAAAACTACGAGTTTCCAGAAATCTCAGCAAACATTTTTTCACCCCATCTTGATGATACTTCCATTTAATGATCAGTACACCAATCCCACTTGGCTCACCAAATTTCGTTCTTCTAGGTTAAACCGTTCCTTTGCAGTAACCGTTTTCATGTTTAGGTTTCACTCTGTTTTCTCCTATATGGATACATGTAGTTGGAACTCTAAATCAAACACGGTTTCTGCTAGCGGTTTGAAACATTTCACAATAATATAGTTCCAAGTTCTATCGCTATGGTTTGTGTCCTATTGAAGTAGCCCCAAGCAGAGACTGACGAGAATCACTTTCATTGAAAGGGGTTGCCAAGCTTCCAAAAAACTACTAGTTAAATGAAATCTCAGCAAACATTTTTTCACCCAATCTTGATGATACTTCCATTTAATGATCAGTACACCAATCCCACTTGGCTCACCAAATTTCGTTCTTCTAGGTTAAACCGTTCCTTTGCAGTAACCGTTTTCATGTTTAGGTTTCACTCTGTTTTCTCCTATATGGATACATGTAGTTGGAACTCTAAATCAAAGAAGGTTTGTGCTAGCTCTTTGAAACTTGGCAAAATAATGTAGATCCAAGTTCTATCGCTATGGTTTGTGTCCTATTGAAGTAGCCCCAAGCAGAGACTGACGAGAATCACTTTCATTGAAAGGGGTTGCCAAGCTTCCAAAAAACTACGAGTTTCCTGAAATCTCAGCAAACATTTTTTCACCCAATCTTGATGATACTTCCATTTAATGATCAGTACACCAATCCCACTTGGCTCACCAAATTTCGTTCTTCTAGGTTAAACCGTTCCTTTGCAGTAACCGTTTACATGTTTAGGTTTCACTCTGTTTTCTCCTATATGGATACATGTAGTTGGAAGTCTATATCAAACACGGTTTGTGCTAGCTCTTTGAAACTTGGCAAAATAATGTAGATCCAAGTTCTATCGCTTTGGTTTGTGTCCTATTGAAGTAGCCCCAAGCAGAGACTGACGAGAATCACTTTCATTGAAAGGGGTTGCCAAGCTTCCAAAAAACTACGAGTTTCCTGAAATCTCAGCAAACATTTTTTCACCCAATATTGATGATACTTCCATTTAATGATCAGTACACCAATCAGACTTGGCTCACCAAATTTCGATCTTCTAGGTTAAACCGTTCCTTTGCAGTAACCCTTTTCATGTTTAGGTTTCACTCTGTTTTCTCCTATATGGATACATGTAGTTGGAACTCTAAATCAAACACGGTTTGTGCTAGCGCTTTGAAACTTTTCACAACAATATAGTTCCAAGTTCTATCGGTATGGTTTGTGTCCTATTGAAGTAGCCCCAAGCAGAGACTGACGAGAATCACTTTCATTGAAAGGGGTTGCCAAGCTTCCAAAAAACTACGAGTTTCCTGAAATCTCAGCAAACATTTATTCACCCAATCTTGATGATACTTCCATTTAATGATCAGTACACCAATCCCACTTGGCTCACCAAATTTCGTTCTTCTAGGTTAAACCGTTCATTTGCAGTAACCCTTTTCATGTTTAGGTTTCACTCTGTTTTCTCCTATATGGATACACGTAGTTGGAACTCTAAATCAAACACGGTTTGTGCTAGCGCTTTGAAACTTTTCACAACAATATAGTTCCAAGTTCTATCGCTATGGTTTGTGTCCTATTGAAGTAGCCCAAGCAGAGACTGACGAGAATCATTTTCATTGAAAGGGGTTGCCAAGCTTCCAAAAAACTACTAGTTAAATGAAATCTCAGCAAACATTTTTTCACCCCATCTTGATGATACTTCCATTTAATGATCAGTACACCAATCCCACTTGGCTCACCAAATTTCGTTCTTCTAGGTTAAACCGTTTCTTTGCAGTAACCGTTTTCATGTTTAGGTTTCATTCTGTTTTCTCCTATATGGATACATGTAGTTGGAACTCTAAATCAAACACGGTTTGTGCTAGCGCTTTGAAACTTTTCACAACAATATAGTTCCAAGTTCTATCGCTATGGTTTGTGTCCTATTGAAGTAGCCCCAAGCAGAGACTGACGAGAATCACTTTCATTGAAAGGGGTTGCCAAGCTTCCAAGAAACTACGAGTTTCCTGAAATCTCAGCAAACATTTTTTCACCCAATCTTGATGATACTTCCATTTAATGATCAGTACACCAATCCCACTTGGCTCACCAAGTTTCGTTCTTCTAGGTTAAACCGTTCCTTTGCAGTAACCGTTTTCATGTTTAGGTTTCACTCTGTTTTCTCCTATATGGATACATGTAGTTGGAACTCTAAATCAAACACGGTTTGTGCTAGCTCTTTGAAACTTGGCAAAATAATGTAGATCCAAGTTCTATCGCTATGGTTTGTGTCCTATTGAAGTAGCCCCAAGCAGAGACTGACGAGAATCACTTTCATTGAAAGGGGTTGCCAAGCTTCCAAAAAACTACGAGTTTCCTGAAATCTCAGCTATCATTTTTTCACCCAATCTTGATGATACTTCCATTTAATGATCAGTACACCAATCCCACTTGGCTCACCAAATTTCGTTCTTCTAGGTTAAACCGTTCCTTTGCAGTAACCGTTTTCATGTTTAGGTTTCACTCTGTTTTCTCCTATATGGATACATGTAGTTGGAACTCTAAATCAAACACGGTTTGTGCTAGCTCTTTGAAACTTGGCAAAATAATGTAGATCCAAGTTCTATCGCTATGGTTTGTGTCCTATTGAAGTAGCCCGAAGCAGAGACTGATGAGAATCACTTTCATTGAAAGGGGTTGCCAAGCTTCCAAAAAACTACTAGTTAAATGAAATCTCAGCAAACATTTTTTCACCCAATCTTGATGATACTTCAATTTAATGATCAGTACACCAATCCCACTTGGCTCACCAAATTTCGTTCCTCTAGGTTAAACCGTTCCTTTGCAGTAACCGTTTTCATGTTTAGGTTTCACTCTGTTTTCTCCTATATGGATACATGTAGTTGGAACTCTAAATCAAAGAAGGTTTGTGCTAGCTCTTTGAAACATGGCAAAATAATGTAGATCCAAGTTCTATCGCTATGGTTTGTGTCCTATTGAAGTAGCCCCAAGCAGAGACTGACGAGAATCACTTTCATTGAAAGGGGTTGCCAAGCTTCCAAAAAACTACGAGTTTCCAGAAATCTCAGCAAACATTTTTTCACCCAATCTTGATGATACTTCCATTTAATGATCAGTACACCAATCCCACTTGGCTCACCAAATTTCGTTCTTCTAGGTTAAACCGTTCCTTTGCAGTAACCCTTTTCATGTTTAGGTTTCACTCTGTTTTCTCCTATATGGATACATGTAGTTGGAAATCTAAATCAAACACGGTTTCTGCTAGCGGTTTGAAACTTTTCACAATAATATAGTTCCAAGTTCTATCGCTATGCTTTGTGTCCTATCGAAGTAGCCCCAAGCAGAAACTGACCAGAATCACTTTCATTGAAAGGGGTTGCCAAGCTTCCAAAAAACTACTAGTTAAATGAAATCTCAGCAAACATTTTTTCACCCAATCTTGATGATACTTCCATTTAATGATCAGTACACCAATCCCACTTGGCTCACCAAATTTCGTTCTTCTAGGTTAAACCGTTCCTTTGCAGTAACCGTTTTCATGTTTAGGTTTCACTCTGTTTTCTCCTATATGTATACATGTAGTTGGAACTCTAAATCAAACACGGTTTGTGCTAGCTCTTTGAAACTTGGCACAATAATGTAGTTCCAAGTTCTATCGCTATGGTTGTGTCCTATTGAAGTAGCCCCAAGCAGAGACTGACGAGAATCACTTTCATTATAAACGGTTGCCATGCTTCCAAAAACCTACGAGTTTCCTGAAATCTCAGCAAACATTTTTTCACCCTATCTTGATGATACTTGCAGGTAGTGATCGGTAAACGAATCCCACCTGCCTCACCAAATTTCGCTCTTCTAGGTTAAACCGTTCCTTTGCAGTTACCGTTTTCATGTGTAGGTTTCACTCTGTTTTCTCCTATATGTATACAGCAAGTTGGAACTCTAAATCAAACACGGTTTGTGCTAGCTCTTTGAAACTTGGCACAATAATGTTGTTCCAAGTTCTATCGCTATGTTTTGTGTCCTATTGAATTTTCCCCAAGCAGAGACTGACGAGAATCACTTTCATTGAAAGGGTTTGCCAAGCTTCCAAAAAACTACGAGTTTCCTGAAATCTCAGCAAACATTTTTTCACCCAATCTTGATGATACTTCCATTTCCATTTAATGATCAGTACACAAATCCCACTTGGCTCACCAAATTTCGTTCTTCTAGGTTAAACCGTTCCTTTGCAGTAACCGTTTTCATGTTTAGGTTTCACTCTGTTTTCTCCTATATGGATACATGTAGTTGGAACTCTAAATCAAACACGGTTTGTGCTAGCTCTTTGAAACTTGGCACAATAATGTAGTTCCAAGTTCTATCGCTATGGTTTGTGTCCTATTGAAGTAGCCCCAAGAAGAGACTGACGAGGATCACATTCATTGAAAGCGGATGCCAAGCTTCCAGAAAACTATGAGTTTCCTGAAATCTCAGCAAACGTTTTTTCACCCAATCTTGATGATACTTCCATTTAATGATCAGTGCACCAATCCCACTGGACTCACCAAATTTCATTCTTCTAGGTTAAACCGTTCCTTTGCAGTAACCGTTTTCATGTTTAGGTTTCACTCTGTATTCTCCTATATGGAAACATGTATTTGGAACTCTAAATCAAACACGGTTTGTGCTAGCGCTTGGAAACTTGGCAAAATAATGTAGATCCAAGTTCTATCGCTATGGTTTGTTTCCTATTGAAGTAGCCCCAAGCAGAGACTGACGAGAATCACTTTCATTGAAAGGGGTTGCCAAGCTTCCAAAAAACTACTAGTTAAATGAAATCTCAGGAAACATTTTTTCACCCAATCTTGATGATACCTCCATTTAATGATCAGTACACCAATCCCACTTGGCTCACCAAATTTCGTCTTCTAGGTTAAACCGTTCCTTTGCAGTAACCGTTTTCATGTTTAGGTTTCACTCTGTTTTCTCCTATATGGATACATGTAGTTGGAACTCTAAATCAAACACGGTTTGTGCTAGCTCTTTGAAACTTGGCAAAATAAAGTAGATCCAAGTTCTATCGCTATGGTTTGTGTCCTATTGAAGTAGCCCCAAGCAGAGACTGACGAGAATCACTTTCATTGAAAGGGGTTGCCAAGCTTCCAAAAAACTACTAGTTAAATGAAATCTCAGCAAACATTTTTTCACCCAATCTTGATGATACTTCCATTTAATGATCAGTACACCAATCCCACTTGGCTCACCAAATTTCGTTCTTCTAGGTTAAACCGTTCCTTTGCAGTAACCGTTTTCATGTTTAGGTTTCACTCTGTTTTCTCCTATATGGATACATGTAGTTGGAACTCTAAATCAAACAAGGTTTGTGCTAGCTCTTTGAAACTTGGCAAAATAATGTAGATCCAAGTTCTATCGCTATGGTTTGTGTCCTATTGAAGTAGCCCCAAGCAGAGACTGTCGAGAATCACTTTCATTGAAAGGGGTTGCCAAGCTTCCAAAAAACTACGAGTTTCCTGAAATCTCAGCAAACATTTTTTCACCCAATCTTGATGATACTTCCATTTAATGATCAGTACACCAATCCCACTTGGCTCACCAAATTTCGTTCCTCTAGGTTAAACCGTTCCTTTGCAGTAACCGTTTTCATGTTTAGGTTTCACTCTGTTTTCTCCTATATGGATACATGTAGTTGGAACTCTAAATCAAACACGGTTTGTGCTAGCTCTTTGAAACTTGGCAAAATAATGTAGATCCAAGTTCTATCGCTATGGTTTGTGTCCTATTGAAGTAGCCCCAAGCAGAGACTGACGAGAATCACTTTCATTGAAAGGGGTTGCCAAGCTTCCAGAAAACTACGAGTTTCCAGAAATCTCAGCAAACATTTTTTCACCCAATCTTGATGATACTTCCATTTAATGATCAGTACACCAATCCCACTTGGCTCACCAAATTTCGTTCTTCTAGGTTAAACCGTTCCTTTGCAGTAACCGTTTTCATGTTTAGGTTTCACTCTGTTTTCTCCTATATGGATACATGTAGTTGGAACTCTAAATCAAACACGGTTTGTGCTAGCGGTTTGAAACTTTTCACAATAATATAGTTCCAAGTTCTATCGCTATGGTTTGTGTCCTATTGAAGTAGCCCCAAGCAGAGACTGACGAGAATAACTTTCATTGAAAGGGGTTGCCAAGCTTCCAAAAAACTACTAGTTAAATGAAATCTCAGCAAACACTTTTTCACCCAATCTTGATGATACTTCCATTTAATGATCAGTACACCAATCCCACTTGGCTCACCAAATTTCGTTCTTCTAGGTTAAACCGTTCCTTTGCAGTAACCGTTTACATGTTTAGGTTTCACTCTGTTTTCTCCTATATGGATACATGTAGTTGGAACTCTAAATCAAACAAGGTTTGTGCTAGCTCTTTGAAACTTGGCAAAATAATGTAGATCCAAGTTCTATTGCTATGGTTTGTGTCCTATTGAAGTAGCCCCAAGCAGAGACTGACGAGAATCACTTTCATTGAAAGGGGTTGCCAAGCTTCCAAAAAACTACTAGTTAAATGAAATCTCAGCAAACATTTTTTCACCCAATCTTGATGATACTTCCATTTAATGATCAGTACACCAATCCCACTTGGCTCACCAAATTTCGTTCTTCTAGGTTAAACCGTTCCTTTGCAGTAACCCTTTTCATATTTAGGTTTCACTCTGTTTTCTCCTATATGGATACATGTAGTTGGAACTCTAAATCAAACACGGTTTGTGCTAGCGCTTTGAAACTTTTCACAACAATATAGTTGCAAGTTCTATCGCTATGGTTTGTGTCCTATTGAAGTAGCCCCAAGCAGAGACTGACGAGAATCACTTTCATTGAAAGGGGTTGCCAAGCTTCCAAAAAACTACGAGTTTCCTGAAATCTCAGCAAACATTTTTTCACCCAAACTTGATGATACTTCCATTTAATGATCAGTACACCAATCCCACTTGGCTCACCAAATTTCGTTCTTCTAGGTTAAACCGTTCCTTTTCAGTAACGTTTTGATGTTTAGGTTTCACTCTGTTTTCTCCTATATGGATACATGTAGTTGGAACTCTAAATCAAACACGGTTTGTGCTAGCGCTTTGAAACATTTCACAACAATATAGTTCCAAGTTCTATCGCTATGGTTTGTGTCCTATTGAAGTAGCCCCAAGCAGAGACTGACGAGTATCACTTTTATTGAAAGGGGTTGCCAAGCTTCCAAGAAACTACGAGTTTCCTGAATTCTCAGCAAACATTTTTTCACCCAATCTTGATGATACTTCCATTTAATGATCAGTACACCAATCCCACTTGGCTCACCAAATTTCGTTCTTCTAGGTTAAACCGTTCCTTTGCAGTAACCGTTTTCATGTTTAGGTTTCACTCTGTTTTCTCCTATATGGATACATGTAGTTGGAACTCTAAAACAAACACGGTTTGTGCTAGCTCTTTGAAACTTTTCACAACAATATAGTTCCAAGTCCTATCGCTATGGTTTGTGTCCTATTGAAGTAGCCCCAAGCAGAGACTGACGAGAATCACTTTCATTGAAAGGGGTTGCCAAGCTTCCAAAAAACTACTAGTTAAATGAAATCTCAGCAAACATTTTTTCACCCAATCTTGATGATACTTCCATTTAATGATCAGTACACCAATCCCACTTGGCTCACCAAATTTCGTTCTTCTAGGTTAAACCGTTCCTTTGCAGTAACCGTTTTCATGTTTAGGTTTCACTCTGTTTTCTCCTATATGGATACATGTAGTTGGAACTCTAAATCAAACACAGTTTGTGCTAGCTCTTTGAAACTTGGCAAAATAATGTAGATCCAAGTTCTATCGCTATGGTTTGTGTCCTATTGAAGTAGCCCCAAGCAGAGACTGACGAGAATCACTTTCATTGAAAGGGGTTTCCAAGCTTCCAAAAAACTACTAGTTAAATGAAATCTCAGCAAACATTTTTTCACCCAATCTTGATGATACTTCCATTTAATGATCAGTACACCAATCCCACTTGGCTCACCAAATTTCGTCTTCTAGGTTAAACCGTTCATTTGCAGTAACCGTTTTCATGTTTAAGTTTCACTCTGTTTTCTCCTATATGGATACATGTAGTTGGAACTCTAAATCAAACACGGTTTGTGCTAGCGCTTTGAAACTTTTCACAACAATATAGTTCCAAGTTCTATCGCTATGGTTTGTGTCCTATTGAAGTAGCCCCAAGCAGAGACTGACGAGAATCACTTTCATTGAAAGGGGTTGCCAAGCTTCCAAAAAACTACTAGTTAAATGAAATCTCAGCAAACATTTTTTCACCCAATCTTGATGATACTTCCATTTAATGATCAGTACACCAATCCCACTTGGCTCACCAAATTTCGTTCTTCTAGGTTAAACCGATCCTTTGCAGTAACGCTTTGATGTTTAGGTTTCACTCTGTTTTCTCCTATATGGATACATGTAGTTGGAACTCTAAATCAAACACGGTTTGTGCTAGCGCTTTGAAACTTGGCAAAATAATGTAGATCCAAGTTCTATCGGTATGGTTTGTGTCCTATTGAAGTAGCCCCAAGCAGAGACTGACGAGAATCACTTTCATTGAAAGGGGTTGCCAAGCTTCCAATAAACTACGAGTTTCCTGAAATCTCAGCAAACATTTTTTCACCCAATCTTGATGATACTTCCATTTAATGATCAGTACACCAATCCCACTTGGCTCACCAAATTTCGTTCTTCTAGGTTAAACCGTTCCTTTGCAGTAACCCTTTTCATGTTTAGGTTTCACTCTGTTTTCTCCTATATGGATACATGTAGTTGGAACTCTAAATCAAACACGGTTTGTGCTAGCGCTTTGAAACTTTTCACAACAATATAGTTCCAAGTTCTATCGCTATGGTTTGTGTCCTATTGAAGTAGCCCCAAGCAGAGACTGACGAGAATCACTTTCATTGAAAGGGGTTGCCAAGCTTCCAAGAAACTACGAGTTTCCTGAATTCTCAGCAAACATTTTTTTCACCCAATCTTGATGATACTTCCATTTAATGATCAGTACACCAATCACACTTGGCTCACCAAATTTCGTTCTTCTAGGTTAAACCGTTCCTTTTCAGTAACGTTTTGATGTTTAGGTTTCACTCTGTTTTCTCCTATATGGATACATGTAGTTGGAAGTCTAAATCAAACACGGTTTGTGCTAGCTCTTTGAAACTTGGCAAAATAATGTAGATCCAAGTTCTATCGCTATGGTTTGTGTCCTATTGAAGTAGCCCCAAGCAGAGACTGATGAGAATCACTTTCATTGAAAGGGGTTGCCAAGCTTCCAAAAAACTACTAGTTAAATGAAATCTCAGCAAACATTTTTTCACCCAATCTTGATGATACTTCCATTTAATGATCAGTACACCAATCCCACTTGGCTCACCAAATTTCGTTCTTCTAGGTTAAACCGTTCCTTTGCAGTAACCGTTTTCATGTTTAGGTTTCACTCTGTTTTCTCCTATATGGATACATGTAGTTGGAACTCTAAATCAAACACGGTTTGTGCTAGCGCTTTGAAACTTTTCACAACAATATAGTTCCAAGTTCTATCGCTATGGTTTGTGTCCTATTGAAGTAGCCCCAAGCAGAGACTGACGAGAATCACTTTCATTGAAAGGGGTTGCCAAGCTTCCAAGAAACTACGAGTTTCCTGAAATCTCAGCAAACATTTTTTCACCCAATCTTGATGATACTTCCATTTAATGATCAGTACACCAATCCCACTTGGCTCACCAAATTTCGTTCTTCTAGGTTAAACCGTTCCTTTGCTGTAACCGTTTTCATGTTTAGGTTTCACTCTGTTTTCTCCTATATGGATACATGTAGTTGGAACTCTAAATCAAACACGGTTTGTGCTAGCTCTTTGATACTTGGCAAAATAATGTAGATCCAAGTTCTATCGCTATGGTTTGTGTCCTATTGAAGTAGCCCCAAGCAGAGACTGACGAGAATCACTTTCATTGAAAGGGGTTTCCAAGCTTCCAAAAAACTACTAGTTAAATGAAATCTCAGCAAACATTTTTTCACCCAATCTTGATGATACTTCCATTTAATGATCAGTACACCAATCCCACTTGGCTCACCAAATTTCGTTCTTCTAGGTTAAACCGTTCCTTTGCAGTAACCCTTTTCATGTTTAGGTTTCACTCTGTTTTCTCCTATATGGATACATGTAGTTGGAAGTCTAAATCAAACACGGTTTGTGCTAGCTCTTTGAAACTTGGCAAAATAATATAGATCCAAGTTCTACCGCTATGGTTTGTGTCCTATTGAAGTAGCCCCAAGCAGAGACTGACGAGAATCACTTTCATTGAAAGGGGTTGCCAAGCTTTCCAAAAACTACTAGTTAAATGAAATCTCAGCAAATATTTTTTCACCCAATCTGATGATACTTCCATTTAATGATCAGTACACCAATCCCACTTGGCTCACCAAATTTTGTTCTTCTAGGTTAAACCGTTCCTTTGCAGTAACCGTTTTCATGTTTAGGTTTCACTCTGTTTTCTCCTATATGGATACATGTAGTTGGAACTCTAAATCAAACACGGTTTGTGCTAGCTCTTTGAAACTTGGCAAAATAATGTAGATCCAAGTTCTATCGCTATGGTTTGTGTCCTATTGAAGTAGCCCCAAAGCAGAGACTGACGAGAATCACTTTCATTGAAAGGGGTTGCCAAGCTTCCAAGAAACTACGAGTTTCCTGAAATCTCAGCAAACATTTTTTCACCCAATCTTGATGATACTTCCATTTAATGATCAGTACACCAATCCCACTTGGCTCACCAAATTTCGTTCTTCTAGGTTAAACCGTTCCTTTTCAGTAAAGTTTTGATGTTTAGGTTTCACTCTGTTTTCTCCTATATGGATACATGTAGTTGGAAGTCTAAATCAAACACGGTTTGTGCTAGCTCTTTGAAACTTGGCAAAATAATGGAGATCCAAGTTCTATCGCTATGGTTTGTGTCCTATTGAAGTAGCCCCAAGAAGAGACTGACGAGAATCACTTTCATTGAAAGGGGTTGCCAAGCTTCCAAAACACTACGAGTTTCCTGAAATCTCAGCAAACATTTTTTCACCCAATCTTGATGATACTTCCATTTAATGATCAGTACACCAATCCCACTTGGCTCACCAAATTCGTTCTTCTAGGTTAAACCGTTCCTTTGCAGTAACCCTTTTCATGTTTAGTTTCACTCTGTTTTCTCCTATATGGATACATGTAGTTGGAAGTCTAAATCAAACACGGTTTGTGCTAGCTCTTTGAAACTTGGCAAAATAATGGAGATCCAAGTTCTATCGCTATGGTTTGTGTCCTATTGAAGTAGCCCCAAGCAGAGACTGACGAGAATCACTTTCATTGAAAGGGGTTGCCAAGCTTCCAAAAAACTACTAGTTAAATGAAATCTCAGCAAACATTTTTTCAGCCAATCTTGATGATACTTCCATTTAATGATCAGTACACCAATCCCACTTGGCTCACCAAATTTCTTTCTTCTAGGTTAAACCGTTCCTTTGCAGTAACCGTTTTCATGTTTAGGTTTCACTCTATTTTCTCCTATATGTATACATGTAGTTGCAACTCTAAATCAAACACGGTTGTGCTAGCGCTTTTGAAACTTTTCACAACAATATAGTTCCAAGTTCTATCGCTATGGTTTGTGTCCTATTGAAGTAGCCCCAAGCAGAGACTGACGAGAATCACTTTCATTGAAAGGGGATGCCAAGCTTCCAAAAAACTACTAGTTAAATGAAATCTCAGCAAACATTTTTTCACCCAATCTTGATGATACTTCCATTTAATGATCAGTACACCAATCCCACTTGGCTCACCAAATTTCGTTCTTCTAGTTTAAACCGTTCCTTTGCAGTAACCGTTTTCATGTTTAGGTTTCACTCTGTTTTCTCCTATATGGATACATGTAGTTGGAACTCTAAATCAAACATGGTTTGTGCTAGCTCTTTGAAACTTGGCAAAATAATGTAGATCCAAGTTCTATCGCTATGGTTTGTGTCCTATTGAAGTAGCCCCAAGCACAGACTGACGAGAATCACTTTCATTGAAAGGGGTTGCCAAGCTTCCAAAAAACTACGAGTTTCCTGAAATCTCAGCAAACATTTTTTCACCCAATCTTGATGATACTTCCATTTAATCATTAGTACACCAATCCCGCTTGGCTCACCAAATTTCGTTCTTCTAGGTTAAACCGTTCCTTTGCAGTAACGTTTTGATGTTTAGGTTTCACTCTGTTTTCTCCTATAGGGATACATGTAGTTGGAAGTCTAAATCAAACACGGTTTGTGCTAGCTCTTTGAAACTTGGCAAAATAATGGAGATCCAAGTTCTATCGCTATGGTTTGTGTCCTATTGAAGTAGCCCCAAGCAGAGACTGACGAGAATCACTTTCATTGAAAGGGGTTGCCAAGCTTCCAAAAAACTACGAGTTTCCTGAAATCTCAGCAAACATTTTTTCACCCAATCTTGATGATACTTCCATTTAATGATCAGTACACCAATCCCACTTGGCTCACCAAATTTCGTTCTTCTAGGTTAAACCGTTCCTTTGCAGTAACCTTTTCATGTTTAGGTTTCACTCTGTTTTCTCCTATATGGATACATGTAGTTGGAAGTCTAAATCAAACACGGTTTGTGCTAGCTCTTTGAAACTTGGCAAAATAATGTAGATCCAAGTTCTATCGCTATGGTTTGTGTCCTATTGAAGTAGCCCCAAGCAGAGACTGACGAGAATCACTTTCATTGAAAGGGGTTGCCAAGCTTCCAAAAAACTACTAGTTAAATGAAATCTCAGCAAACATTTTTTCACCCAATCTTGATGATACTTCCATTTAATGATCAGTACACCAATCCCACTTGGCTCACCAAATTTCGTTCTTCTAGGTTAAACCGTTCCTTTGCAGTAACCCTTTTCATGTTTAGGTTTCACTCTGTTTTCTCCTATATGGATACATGTAGTTGGAACTCTAAATCAAACACGGTTTGTGCTAGCGCTTTGAAACTTTTCACAACAATATAGTTATAAGTTCTATCGCTATGGTTTGTGTCCTATTGAAGTAGCCCCAAGCAGAGACTGACGAGAATCACTTTCATTGAAAGGGGTTGCCAAGCTTCCAAGAAACTACGAGTTTCCTGAAATCTCAGCAAACATTTTTTCACCCAATCTTGATGATACTTCCATTTAATGATCAGTACACCAATCCCACTTGGCTCACCAAATTTCGTTCTTCTAGGTTAAACCGTTCCTTTGCAGTAACCCTTTTCATGTTTAGGTTTCACTCTCTTTTCTCCTATATGGATACATGTAGTTGGAACTCTAAATCAAACACGGTTTGTGCTAGCTCTTTGAAACTTGGCAAAATAATGTAGATCCAAGTTCTATCGCTATGGTTTTTGTCCTATTGAAGTAGCCCCAAGCAGAGACTGACGAGAATCACTTTCATTGAAAGGGGTTGCCAAGCTTCCAAAAAACTACTAGTTAAATGAAATCTCAGCAAACATTTTTTCACCCAATCTTGATGATACTTCCATTTAATGATCAGTACACCAATCCCACTTGGCTCACCAAATTTCTTTCTTCTAGGTTAAACCGTTCCTTTGCAGTAACCGTTTTCATGTTTAGGTTTCACTCTGTTTTCTCCTATATGTATACATGTAGTTGCAACTCTAAATCAAACACGGTTTGTGCTAGCGCTTTGAAACTTTTCAAAACAATATAGTTCCAAGTTCTATCGCTATGGTTTGTGTCCTATTGAAGTAGCCCCAAGCAGAGACTGACGAGAATCACTTTCATTGAAAGGGATGCCAAGCTTCCAAAAAACTACTAGTTAAATGAAATCTCAGCAAACATTTTTTCACCCAATCTTGATGATACTTCCATTTAATGATCAGTACACCAATCCCACTTGGCTCACCAAATTTCGTTCTTCTAGTTTAAACCGTTCCTTTGCAGTAACCGTTTTCATGTTTAGGTTTCACTCTGTTTTCTCCTATATGGATACATGTAGTTGGAACTCTAAATCAAACATGGTTTGTGCTAGCTCTTTGAAACTTGGCAAAATAATGTAGATCCAAGTTCTATCGCTATGGTTTGTGTCCTATTGAAGTAGCCCCAAGCACAGACTGACGAGAATCACTTTCATTGAAAGGGGTTGCCAAGCTTCCAAAAAACTACGAGTTTCCTGAAATCTCAGCAAACATTTTTTCACCCAATCTTGATGATACTTCCATTTAATCATTAGTACACCAATCCCGCTTGGCTCACCAAATTTCGTTCTTCTAGGTTAAACCGTTCCTTTGCAGTAACGTTTTGATGTTTAGGTTTCACTCTGTTTTCTCCTATAGGGATACATGTAGTTGGAAGTCTAAATCAAACACGGTTTGTGCTAGCTCTTTGAAACTTGGCAAAATAATGGAGATCCAAGTTCTATCGCTATGGTTTGTGTCCTATTGAAATAGCCCCAAGAAGAGACTGACGAGAATCACTTTCATTGAAAGGGGTTGCCAAGCTTCCAAAAAACTACGAGTTTCCTGAAATCTCAGCAAACATTTTTTCACCCAATCTTGATGATACTTCCATTTAATGATCAGTACACCAATCCCACTTGGCTCACCAAATTTCGTTCTTCTAGGTTAAACCGTTCCTTTGCAGTAACCCTTTTCATGTTTAGGTTTCACTCTGTTTTCTCCTATATGGATACATGTAGTTGGAAGTCTAAATCAAACACGGTTTGTGCTAGCTCTTTGAAACTTGGCAAAATAATGTAGATCCAAGTTCTATCGCTATGGTTTGTGTCCTATTGAAGTAGCCCCAAGCAGAGACTGACGAGAATCACTTTCATTGAAAGGGGTTGCCAAGCTTCCAAAAAACTACTAGTTAAATGAAATCTCAGCAAACATTTTTTCACCCAATCTTGATGATACTTCCATTTAATGATCAGTACACCAATCCCACTTGGCTCACCAAATTTCGTTCTTCTAGGTTAAACCGTTCCTTTGCAGTAACCCTTTTCATGTTTAGGTTTCACTCTGTTTTCTCCTATATGGATACATGTAGTTGGAACTCTAAATCAAACACGGTTTGTGCTAGCGCTTTGAAACTTTTCACAACAATATAGTTATAAGTTCTATCGCTATGGTTTGTGTCCTATTGAAGTAGCCCCAAGCAGAGACTGACGAGAATCACTTTCATTGAAAGGGGTTGCCAAGCTTCCAAGAAACTACGAGTTTCCTGAAATCTCAGCAAACATTTTTTCACCCAATCTTGATGATACTTCCATTTAATGATCAGTACACCAATCCCACTTGGCTCACCAAATTTCGTTCTTCTAGGTTAAACCGTTCCTTTGCAGTAACCCTTTTCATGTTTAGGTTTCACTCTCTTTTCTCCTATATGGATACATGTAGTTGGAACTCTAAATCAAACACGGTTTGTGCTAGCTCTTTGAAACTTCGCAAAATAATGTAGATCCAAGTTCTATCGTTATGGTTTGTGTCCTATTGAAGTAGCCCCAAGCAGAGACTGACGAGAATCACTTTCATTGAAAGGGGTTGCCAAGCTTCCAAGAAACTACGAGTTTCCTGAATTCTCAGCAAACACTTTTTCACCCAATCTTGATGATACTTCCATTTAATGATCAGTACACCAATCCCACTTGGCTCACCAAATTTCGTTCTTCTAGGTTAAACCGTTCCTTTGCAGTAACCGTTTTCATGTTTAGGTTTCACTCTGTTTTCTCCTATATGTACACATGTAGTTGGAACTCTAAATCAAACACGGTTTGTGCTAGCGCTTTGAAACTTTTCACAACAATATAGTTCCATGTTCTATCGCTATGGTTTGTGTCCTATTGAAGTAGCCCCAAGCAGAGACTGACGAGAATCACTTTCATTGAAAGGGGTTGCCAAGCTTCCAAAAACTACTAGTTAAATGAAATCTCAGCAAACATTTTTTCACCCAATCTTGATGATACTTCCATTTAATGATCAGTAAACCAATCCCACTTGGCTCACCAAATTTCGTTCTTCTAGGTTAAACCGTTCCTTTGCAGTAACCGTTTTCATGTTTAGGTTTCACTCTGTTTTCTCCTATATGGATACATGTAGTTGGAACTCTAAATCAAACACGGTTTCTGCTAGCTCTTTGAAACCTGGCAAAATAATGTAGATCCAAGTTCTATCGCTATGGTTTGTGTCCTATTGAAGTAGCCCCAAGCAGAGACTGACGAGAATCACTTTCATTGAAAGGGGTTGCCAAGCTTCCAAAAAACTACGAGTTTCCTGAAATCTCAGCAAACATTTTTTCACCCAATCTTGATGATACTTCCATTTAATGATCAGTACACCAATCCCACTTGGCTCACCAAATTTCGTTCTTCTACGTTAAACCGTTCCTTTTCAGTAAAGTTTTGATGTTTAGGTTTCACTCTGTTTTCTCCTATATGGATACATGTAGTTGGAAGTCTAAATCAAACACGGTTTGTGCTAGCTCTTTGAAACTTGGCAAAATAATGGAGATCCAAGTTCTATCGCTATGGTTTGTGTCCTATTGAAGTAGCCCCAAGCAGAGACTGACGAGAATCACTTTCATTGAAAGGGGTTGCCAAGCTTCCAAAAAACTACTAGTTAAATGAAATCTCAGCAAACATTTTTTCACCCAATCTTGATGATACTTCCATTTAATGATCAGTACACCAATCCCACTTGGCTCACCAAATTTCGTTCTTCTAGGTTAAACCGTTCCTTTGCAGTAACCCTTTTCATGTTTAGGTTTCACTCTGTTTTCTCCTATATGGATACATGTAGTTGGAACTCTAAATCAAACACGGTTTGTGCTAGCGCTTTGAAACTTTTCACAACAATATAGTTATAAGTTCTATCGCTATGGTTTGTGTCCTATTGAAGTAGCCCCAAGCAGAGACTGACGAGAATCACTTTCATTGAAAGGGGTTGCCAAGCTTCCAAGAAACTACGAGTTTCCTGAAATCTCAGCAAACATTTTTTCACCCAATCTTGATGATACTTCCATTTAATGATCAGTACACCAATCCCACTTGGCTCACCAAATTTCGTTCTTCTAGGTTAAAACGTTCCTTTGCAGTAACCCTTTTCATGTTTAGGTTTCACTCTCTTTTCTCCTATATGGATACATGTAGTTGGAACTCTAAATCAAACACGGTTTGTGCTAGCTCTTTGAAACTTCGCAAAATAATGTAGATCCAAGTTCTATCGTTATGGTTTGTGTCCTATTGAAGTAGCCCCAAGCAGAGACTGACGAGAATCACTTTCATTGAAAGGGGTTGCCAAGCTTCCAAGAAACTACGAGTTTCCTGAATTCTCAGCAAACACTTTTTCACCCAATCTTGATGATACTTCCATTTAATGATCAGTACACCAATCCCACTTGGCTCACCAAATTTCGTTCTTCTAGGTTAAACCGTTCCTTTGCAGTAACCGTTTTCATGTTTAGGTTTCACTCTGTTTTCTCCTATATGTACACATGTAGTTGGAACTCTAAATCAAACACGGTTTGTGCTAGCGCTTTGAAACTTTTCACAACAATATAGTTCCATGTTCTATCGCTATGGTTTGTGTCCTATTGAAGTAGCCCCAAGCAGAGACTGACGAGAATCACTTTCATTGAAAGGGGTTGCCAAGCTTCCAAAAACTACTAGTTAAATGAAATCTCAGCAAACATTTTTTCACCCAATCTTGATGATACTTCCATTTAATGATCAGTAAACCAATCCCACTTGGCTCACCAAATTTCGTTCTTCTAGGTTAAACCGTTCCTTTGCAGTAACCGTTTTCATGTTTAGGTTTCACTCTGTTTTCTCCTATATGGATACATGTAGTTGGAACTCTAAATCAAACACGGTTTCTGCTAGCTCTTTGAAACCTGGCAAAATAATGTAGATCCAAATTCTATCGCTATGGTTTGTGTCCTATTGAAGTAGCCCCAAGCAGAGACTGACGAGAATCACTTTCATTGAAAGGGGTTGCCAAGCTTCCAAAAAACTACGAGTTTCCTGAAATCTCAGCAAACATTTTTTCACCCAATCTTGATGATACTTCCATTTAATGATCAGTACACCAATCCCACTTGGCTCACCAAATTTCGTTCTTCTAGGTTAAACCGTTCCTTTTCAGTAAAGTTTTGATGTTTAGGTTTCATTCTGTTTTCTCCTATATGGATACATGTAGTTGGAAGTCTAAATCAAACACGGTTTGTGCTAGCTCTTTGAAACTTGGCAAAATAATGGAGATCCAAGTTCTATCGCTATGGTTTGTGTCCTATTGAAGTAGCCCCAAGAAGAGACTGACGAGAATCACTTTCATTGAAAGGGGTTGCCAAGTTTCCAAAAAACTACGAGTTTCCTGAAATCTCAGCAAACATTTTTTCACCCAATCTTGATGATACTTCCATTTAATGGTCAGTACACCAATCCCAGTTGGCTCACCAAATTTCGTTCTTCTAGGTTAAACCGTTCCTTTGCAGTAACCGTTTTCATGTTTAGGTTTCACTCTGTTTTCTCCTATATGGATACATGTAGTTGGAACTCTAAATCAAACACGGTTTGTGCTAGCGCTTTGAAACTTTTCACAACAATATAGTTATAAGTTCTATCGCTATAGTTTGTGTCCTATTGAAGTAGCCCCAAGCAGAGACTGACGAGAATCACTTTCATTGAAAGGGGTTGCCAAGCTTCCAAAAAACTACGAGTTTCCTGAATTCTCAGACAACATTTTTTCACCCAATCTCTCTATACTTCCATTTAATGATCAGTACACCAATCCCACTTGGCTCACCAAATTTCGTTCTTCTAGGTTAAACCGTTCCTTTGCAGTAACCGTTTTCATGTTTAGGTTTCACTCTGTTTTCTCCTATATGGATACATGTAGTTGGAACTCTAAATCAAACACGGTTTGTGCTAGCTCTTTGAAACTTGGCAAAATAATGTAGATCCAAGTTCTATCGCTATGGTTTGTGTCCTATTGAAGTAGCCCCAAGCAGAGACTGACGAGAATCACTTTCATTGAAAGGGGTTGCGAAGCTTCCAAAAAACTACTAGTTAAATGAAATCTCAGCAAACATTTTTTCACCCAATCTCTCTATACTTCCATTTAATGATCAGTACACCAATCCCACTTGGCTCACCAAATTTCGTTCTTCTAGGTTAAACCGTTCCTTTGCAGTAACCATTTTCATGTTTAGGTTTCACTCTGTTTTCTCCTATATGGATACATGTAGTTGGAACTCTAAATCAAACACGGTTTGTGCTAGCGCTTTGAAACTTTTCACAACAATATAGTTCCAAGTTCTATCGCTATGGTTTGTGTCCTATTGAAGTAGCCCCAAGCAGAGACTGACGAGAATCACTTTCATTGAAAGGGGTTGCCAAGCTTCCAAAAAACTACGAGTTTCCTGAAATCTCAGCAAAGATTTTTTCACCCAATCTTGATGATACTTCCATTTAATGATCAGTACACCAATCCCACTTGGCTCACCAAATTTCGTTCTTCTAGTTTAAACCGTTACTTTGCAGTACCCGTTTTCATGTTTAGGTTTCACTCTGTTTTCTCCTATATGGATACATGTAGTTGGAACTCTAAATCAAACACGGTTTGTGCTAGCTCTTTGAAACTTGGCAAAATAATGTAGATCCAAGTTCTATCGCTATGGTTTTTGTCCTATTGAAGTAGCCCCAAGCAGAGACTGACGAGAATCACTTTCATTGAAAGGGGTTGCCAAGCTTCCAAAAAACTACTAGTTAAATGAAATCTCAGCAAACATTTTTTCACCCAATCTTGATGATACTTCCATTTAATGATCAGTACACCAATCCCACTTGGCTCACCAAATTTCGTTCTTCTAGGTTAAACCGTTCCTTTGCAGTAACCCTTTTCATGTTTAGGTTTCACTCTGTTTTCTCCTATATGGATACATGTAGTTGGAACTCTAAATCAAACACGGTTTGTGCTAGCGCTTTGAAACTTTTCACAACAATATAGTTCCAAGTTCTATCGCTATGGTTTGTGTCCTATTGAAGTAGCCCCAAGCAGAGACTGACGAGAATCACTTTCATTGAAAGGGGTTGCCAAGCTTCCAAAAAACTACGAGTTTCCTGAAATCTCAGCAAACATTTTTTCACCCAATCTTGATGATACTTCCATTTAATGATCAGTACACCAATCCCACTTGGCTCACCAAATTTCGTTCTTCTAAGTTAAACCGTTCCTTTTCAGTAACGTTTTGATGTTTAGGTTTCACTCTGTTTTCTCCTATATGGATACATGTAGTTGGAAGTCTAAATCAAACACGGTTTGTGCTAGCTCTTTGAAACTTGGAAAAATAATGTAGATCCAAGTTCTTTCGCTATGGTTTGTGTCCTATTGAAGTAGCCCCAAGAAGAGACTGACGAGAATCACTTTCATTGAAAGGGGTTGCCAAGTTTCCAAAAAACTACGAGTTTCCTGAAATCTCAGCAAACATTTTTTCACCCAATCTTGATGATACTTCCATTTAATGATCAGTACACCAATTCCACTTGGCTCACCAAATTTCGTTCTTCTAGGTTAAACCGTTCCTTTGCAGTAACCCTTTTCATGTTTAGGTTTCACTCTGTTTTCTCCTATATGGATACATGTAGTTGGAAATCTAAATCAAACATGGTTTGTGCTAGCGCTTTGAAACTTTTCACAACAATATAGTTATAAGTTCTATCGCTATGGTTTGTGTCCTATTGAATTTTCCCCAAGCAGAGACTGACGAGAATCACTTTCATTGAAAGGGGTTGCCAAGCTTCCAAGAAACCACGAGTTTCCTGAAATCTCAGCAAACATTTTTTCACCCAATCTTGATCATACTTCCATTTAATGATCAGTACACCAATCCCACTTGGCTCACCAAATTTCGTTCTTCTAGGTTAAACCGTTCCTTTTCAGTAACTTTTTGATGTTTAGGTTTCACTCTGTTTTCTCCTATATGGATACATGTAGTTGGAACTCTAAATCAAACACGGTTTGTGCTAGCTCTTTGAAACTTGGCAAAATAATGTAGATCCAAGTTCTATCGCTATGGTTTGTGTCCTATTGAAGTAGCCCCAAGCAGAGACTGACGAGAATCACTTTCATTGAAAGGGGTTGCCAAGCTTCCAAAAAAACTACGAGTTTCCTGAAATCTCAGCAAAGATTTTTTCACCCAATCTTGATGATACTTCCATTTAATGATCAGTACACCAATCCCACTTGGCTCACCAAATTTCGTTCTTCTAGGTTAAACCGCTCCTTTGCAGTAACCCTTTTCATGTTTAGGTTTCACTCTGTTTTCTCCTATATGGATACATGTAGTTGGAACTCTAAATCAAACACGGTTTGTGCTAGCGCTTTGAAACTTTTCACAACAATATAGTTCCAAGTTCTATCGCTATGGTTTGTGTCCTATTGAAGTAGCCCCAAGCAGAGACTGACGAGAATCACTTTCATTGAAAGGGGTTGCCAAGCTTCCAAGAAACTACGAGTTTCCTGAAATCTCAGCAAACATTTTTTCACCCAATCTTGATGATACTTCCATTTAATAATCAGTACACCAATCCCACTTGGCTCACCAAATTTCGTTCTTCTAGGTTAAACCGTTCCTTTCCAGTAACCGTTTTCATGTTTAGGTTTCACTCTGTTTTCTCCTATATGGATACATGTAGTTGGAACTCTAACTCAAACACGGTTTGTGCTAGCTCTTTGAAACTTCGCAAAATAATGTAGATCCAAGTTCTATCGCTATGGTTTGTGTCCTATTGAAGTAGCCCCAAGCAGAGACTGACGAGAATCACTTTCATTGAAAGGGGTTGCCAAGCTTCCAAAAAACTACGAGTTTCCTGAAATCTCAGCAAACATTTTTTCACCCAATATTGATGATACTTCTATTTAATGATCAGTACACCAATCCCACTTGGCTCACCAAATTTCGTTCTTCTAGGTTAAACCGTTCCTTTGCAGTAACCGTTTTCATGTTTAGGTTTCACTCTATTTTCTCCTATATGGATACATGTAGTTGGAACTCTAAATCAAACACGGTTTGTGCTAGCTCTTTGAAACTTGGCAAAATAATGTAGATCCAAGTTCTATCGCTATGGTTTGTGTCCTATTGAAGTAGCCCCAAGCAGAGACTGACGAGAATCACTTTCATTGAAAGGGGTTGCCAAGCTTCCAAAAAACTACTAGTTAAATGAAATATCAGCAAACATTTTTTCACCCAATCTTGATGATACTTCCATTTAATGATCAGTACACCAATCCCACTTGGCTCACCAAATTTCGTTCTTCTAGGTTAAACCGTTCCTTTGCAGTAACCCTTTTCATGTTTAGGTTTCACTCTGTTTTCTCCTATATGGATACATGTAGTTGGAACTCTAAATCAAACACGGTTTGTGGTAGCGCTTTGAAACTTCGCAAAATAATGTAGATCCAAGTTCTATCGCTATGGTTTGTGTCCTATTGAAGTAGCCCCAAGAAGAGACTGACGAGAATCACTTTCATTGAAAGGGGTTGCCAAGCTTCCAAGAAACTACGAGTTTCCTGAATTCTCAGCAAACATTTTTTCACCCAATCTTGATGATACTTCCATTTAATGATCAGTACACCAATCCCACTTGGCTCACCAAATTTCGTTCTTCTAGGTTAAACCGTTCCTTTGCAGTAACCCTTTTCATGTTTAGGTTTCACTCTGTTTTCTCCTATATGGATACATGTAGTTGGAACTCTAAATCAAACACGGTTTGTGGTAGCGCTTTGAAACTTCGCAAAATAATGTAGATCCAAGTTCTATCGCTATGGTTTGTGTCCTATTGAAGTAGCCCCAAGCAGAGACTGACGAGAATCACTTTCATTGAAAGGGGTTGCCAAGCTTCCAAAAAACTACTAGTTAAATGAAATCTCAGCAAACATTTTTTCAGCCAATCTTGATGATACTTCCATTTAATGATCAGTACACCAATCCCACTTGGCTCACCAAATTTCTTTCTTCTAGGTTAAACCGTTCCTTTGCAGTAACCGTTTTCATGTTTAGGTTTCACTCTATTTTCTCCTATATGTATACATGTAGTTGCAACTCTAAATCAAACACGGTTTGTGCTAGCGCTTTGAAACTTTTCACAACAATATAGTTCCAAGTTCTATCGCTATGGTTTGTGTCCTATTGAAGTAGCCCCAAGCAGAGACTGACGAGAATCACTTTCATTGAAAGGGGATGCCAAGCTTCCAAAAAACTACTAGTTAAATGAAATCTCAGCAAACATTTTTTCACCCAATCTTGATGATACTTCCATTTAATGATCAGTACACCAATCCCACTTGGCTCACCAAATTTCGTTCTTCTAGTTTAAACCGTTCCTTTGCAGTAACCGTTTTCATGTTTAGGTTTCACTCTGTTTTCTCCTATATGGATACATGTAGTTGGAACTCTAAATCAAACATGGTTTGTGCTAGCTCTTTGAAACTTGGCAAAATAATGTAGATCCAAGTTCTATCGCTATGATTTGTGTCCTATTGAAGTAGCCCCAAGCACAGACTGACGAGAATCACTTTCATTGAAAGGGGTTGCCAAGCTTCCAAAAAACTACGAGTTTCCTGAAATCTCAGCAAACATTTTTTCACCCAATCTTGATGATACTTCCATTTAATCATTAGTACACCAATCCCGCTTGGCTCACCAAATTTCGTTCTTCTAGGTTAAACCGTTCCTTTGCAGTAACGTTTTGATGTTTAGGTTTCACTCTGTTTTCTCCTATAGGGATACATGTAGTTGGAAGTCTAAATCAAACACGGTTTGTGCTAGCTCTTTGAAACTTGGCAAAATAATGGAGATCCAAGTTCTATCGCTATGGTTTGTGTCCTATTGAAGTAGCCCCAAGAAGAGACTGACGAGAATCACTTTCATTGAAAGGGGTTGCCAAGCTTCCAAAAAACTACGAGTTTCCTGAAATCTCAGCAAACATTTTTTCACCCAATCTTGATGATACTTCCATTTAATGATCAGTACACCAATCCCACTTGGCTCACCAAATTTCGTTCTTCTAGGTTAAACCGTTCCTTTGCAGTAACCCTTTTCATGTTTAGGTTTCACTCTGTTTTCTCCTATATGGATACATGTAGTTGGAAGTCTAAATCAAACACGGTTTGTGCTAGCTCTTTGAAACTTGGCAAAATAATGTAGATCCAAGTTCTATCGCTATGGTTTGTGTCCTATTGAAGTAGCCCCAAGCAGAGACTGACGAGAATCACTTTCATTGAAAGGGGTTGCCAAGCTTCCAAAAAACTACTAGTTAAATGAAATCTCAGCAAACATTTTTTCACCCAATCTTGATGATACTTCCATTTAATGATCAGTACACCAATCCCACTTGGCTCACCAAATTTCGTTCTTCTAGGTTAAACCGTTCCTTTGCAGTAACCCTTTTCATGTTTAGGTTTCACTCTGTTTTCTCCTATATGGATACATGTAGTTGGAACTCTAAATCAAACACGGTTTGTGCTAGCGCTTTGGAACTTTTCACAACAATATAGTTATAAGTTCTATCGCTATGGTTTGTGTCCTATTGAAGTAGCCCCAAGCAGAGACTGACGAGAATCACTTTCATTGAAAGGGGTTGCCAAGCTTCCAAGAAACTACGAGTTTCCTGAAATCTCAGCAAACATTTTTTCACCCAATCTTGATGATACTTCCATTTAATGATCAGTACACCAATCCCACTTGGCTCACCAAATTTCGTTCTTCTAGGTTAAACCGTTCCTTTGCAGTAACCCTTTTCATGTTTAGGTTTCACTCTCTTTTCTCCTATATGGATACATGTAGTTGGAACTCTAAATCAAACACGGTTTGTGCTAGCTCTTTGAAACTTGGCAAAATAATGTAGATCCAAGTTCTATCGCTATGGTTTTTGTCCTATTGAAGTAGCCCCAAGCAGAGACTGACGAGAATCACTTTCATTGAAAGGGGTTGCCAAGCTTCCAAAAAACTACTAGTTAAATGAAATCTCAGCAAACATTTTTTCACCCAATCTTGATGATACTTCCATTTAATGATCAGTACACCAATCCCACTTGGCTCACCAAATTTCTTTCTTCTAGGTTAAACCGTTCCTTTGCAGTAACCGTTTTCATGTTTAGGTTTCACTCTGTTTTCTCCTATATGTATACATGTAGTTGCAACTCTAAATCAAACACGGTTTGTGCTAGCGCTTTGAAACTTTTCAAAACAATATAGTTCCAAGTTCTATCGCTATGGTTTGTGTCCTATTGAAGTAGCCCCAAGCAGAGACTGACGAGAATCACTTTCATTGAAAGGGGATGCCAAGCTTCCAAAAAACTACTAGTTAAATGAAATCTCAGCAAACATTTTTTCACCCAATCTTGATGATACTTCCATTTAATGATCAGTACACCAATCCCACTTGGCTCACCAAATTTCGTTCTTCTAGTTTAAACCGTTCCTTTGCAGTAACCGTTTTCATGTTTAGGTTTCACTCTGTTTTCTCCTATATGGATACATGTAGTTGGAACTCTAAATCAAACATGGTTTGTGCTAGCTCTTTGAAACTTGGCAAAATAATGTAGATCCAAGTTCTATCGCTATGGTTTGTGTCCTATTGAAGTAGCCCCAAGCACAGACTGACGAGAATCACTTTCATTGAAAGGGGTTGCCAAGCTTCCAAAAAACTACGAGTTTCCTGAAATCTCAGCAAACATTTTTTCACCCAATCTTGATGATACTTCCATTTAATCATTAGTACACCAATCCCGCTTGGCTCACCAAATTTCGTTCTTCTAGGTTAAACCGTTCCTTTGCAGTAACGTTTTGATGTTTAGGTTTCACTCTGTTTTCTCCTATAGGGATACATGTAGTTGGAAGTCTAAATCAAACACGGTTTGTGCTAGCTCTTTGAAACTTGGCAAAATAATGGAGATCCAAGTTCTATCGCTATGGTTTGTGTCCTATTGAAGTAGCCCCAAGAAGAGACTGACGAGAATCACTTTCATTGAAAGGGGTTGCCAAGCTTCCAAAAAACTACGAGTTTCCTGAAATCTCAGCAAACATTTTTTCACCCAATCTTGATTATACTTCCATTTAATGATCAGTACACCAATCCCACTTGGCTCACCAAATTTCGTTCTTCTAGGTTAAACCGTTCCTTTGCAGTAACCCTTTTCATGTTTAGGTTTCACTCTGTTTTCTCCTATATGGATACATGTAGTTGGAAGTCTAAATCAAACACGGTTTGTGCTAGCTCTTTGAAACTTGGCAAAATAATGTAGATCCAAGTTCTATCGCTATGGTTTGTGTCCTATTGAAGTAGCCCCAAGCAGAGACTGACGAGAATCACTTTCATTGAAAGGGGTTGCCAAGCTTCCAAAAAACTACTAGTTAAATGAAATCTCAGCAAACATTTTTTCACCCAATCTTGATGATACTTCCATTTAATGATCAGTACACCAATCCCACTTGGCTCACCAAATTTCGTTCTTCTAGGTTAAACCGTTCCTTTGCAGTAACCCTTTTCATGTTTAGGTTTCACTCTGTTTTCTCCTATATGGATACATGTAGTTGGAACTCTAAATCAAACACGGTTTGTGCTAGCGCTTTGAAACTTTTCACAACAATATAGTTATAAGTTCTATCGCTATGGTTTGTGTCCTATTGAAGTAGCCCCAAGCAGAGACTGACGAGAATCACTTTCATTGAAAGGGGTTGCCAAGCTTCCAAGAAACTACGAGTTTCCTGAAATCTCAGCAAACATTTTTTCACCCAATCTTGATGATACTTCCATTTAATGATCAGTACACCAATCCCACTTGGCTCACCAAATTTCGTTCTTCTAGGTTAAACCGTTCCTTTGCAGTAACCCTTTTCATGTTTAGGTTTCACTCTCTTTTCTCCTATATGGATACATGTAGTTGGAACTCTAAATCAAACACGGTTTGTGCTAGCTCTTTGAAACTTCGCAAAATAATGTAGATCCAAGTTCTATCGTTATGGTTTGTGTCCTATTGAAGTAGCCCCAAGCAGAGACTGACGAGAATCACTTTCATTGAAAGGGGTTGCCAAGCTTCCAAGAAACTACGAGTTTCCTGAATTCTCAGCAAACACTTTTTCACCCAATCTTGATGATACTTCCATTTAATGATCAGTACACCAGTCCCACTTGGCTCACCAAATTTCGTTCTTCTAGGTTTAAACCGTTCCTTTGCAGTAACCGTTTTCATGTTTAGGTTTCACTCTGTTTTCTCCTATATGTACACATGTAGTTGGAACTCTAAATCAAACCCGGTTTGTGCTAGCGCTTTGAAAACTTTTCACAACAATATAGTTCCATGTTCTATCGCTATGGTTTTGTGTCCTATTGAAGTAGCCCCAAGCAGAGACTGACGAGAATCACTTTCATTGAAAGGGGTTGCCAAGCTTCCAAAAACTACTAGTTAAATGAAATCTCAGCAAACATTTTTTCACCCAATCTTGATGATACTTCCATTTAATGATCAGTAAACCAATCCCACTTGGCTCACCAAATTTCGTTCTTCTAGGTTAAACCGTTCCTTTGCAATAACCGTTTTCATGTTTAGGTTTCACTCTGTTTTCTCCTATATGGATACATGTAGTTGGAACTCTAAATCAAACACGGTTTCTGCTAGCTCTTTGAAACCTGGCAAAATAATGTAGATCCAAGTTCTATCGCTATGGTTTGTGTCCTATTGAAGTAGCCCCAAGCAGAGACTGACGAGAATCACTTTCATTGAAAGGGGTTGCCAAGCTTCCAAAAACTACGAGTTTCCTGAAATCTCAGCAAACATTTTTTCACCCAATCTTGATGATACTTCCATTTAATGATCAGTACACCAATCCCACTTGGCTCACCAAATTTCGTTCTTCTACGTTAAACCGTTCCTTTTCAGTAAAGTTTTGATGTTTAGGTTTCACTCTGTTTTCTCCTATATGGATACATGTAGTTGGAAGTCTAAATCAAACACGGTTTGTGCTAGCTCTTTGAAACTTGGCAAAATAATGGAGATCCAAGTTCTATCGCTATGGTTTGTGTCCTATTGAAGTAGCCCCAAGCAGAGACTGACGAGAATCACTTTCATTGAAAGGGGTTGCCAAGCTTCCAAAAAACTACTAGTTAAATGAAATCTCAGCAAACATTTTTCACCCAATCTTGATGATACTTCCATTTAATGATCAGTACACCAATCCCACTTGGCTCACCAAATTTCGTTCTTCTAGGTTAAACCGTTCCTTTGCAGTAACCCTTTTCATGTTTAGGTTTCACTCTGTTTTCTCCTATATGGATACATATAGTTGGAACTCTAAATCAAACACGGTTTGTGCTAGCGCTTTGAAACTTTTCACAACAATATAGTTATAAGTTCTATCGCTATGGTTTGTGTCCTATTGAAGTAGCCCCAAGCAGAGACTGACGAGAATCACTTTCATTGAAAGGGGTGCCAAGCTTCCAAGAAACTACGAGTTTCCTGAAATCTCAGCAAACATTTTTTCACCCAATCTTGATGATACTTCCATTTAATGATCAGTACACCAATCCCACTTGGCTCACCAAATTTCGTTCTTCTAGGTTAAAACGTTCCTTTGAGCC